>NW_028270179.1:32012300-32313300 GCF_037043375.1 Chiloscyllium plagiosum
TTTTGTACACTTCAATAAGGTCCCCCCCCCCCTCAACATCCGTGTTTCTAATGAACATGGTTTTAAACTACTCAGCATCTATTCATAGATAGCGCCCTCTTTCCCACGAAATATCCTGGCGAACCTTCTCTGCAACTTCTGAAATGCATCCACGTCGTTTTGGTAACATGGCGTTCAGAACGCAGTGTTCCATTTGAGGCTGAACTGAAGCCGATGCAGCTGTAACATGACGTGTCAACTCTTGAACAGAGCACCCCGACCAATGAAGGAAATCTTGCTGTATGGATTTTTGACCACTCCATCGACCTGCATTGCCATCTTCAGGATATAATGGACCTGAACATCCAGATATCTCGGCAAATTTTCAGTAGAGCTTTTCCATTTACCGTATAGTTCACTCTTGAATTGGATCTAACAAAATGCATCACCTCGCATATGCCTGGATTGAATTTCATCTGCGATTTCTCTGTCGAACTCTCCTATTTATCTATATTCTGCTGCATTCTCTGACAGTCCACTTCACTAAATGCTACATCACTAATGTTCATGTCATCCGTAAACATGCTAACCAGAGCAGCTGCACATTCCTCCGAAACATTTATGAATATCACAAACAAAAATGGTCCCGTCACGGATCCATGTGCAACAGTATTTATCACAGTTCTCCATTTTGAGATGCTTCCAACCACTATTACTCTCGCTGTCCTGCTGCGCAGCCAGCCTTAAACTGATTAATGTTATGAGTGTGGATACGCTGGAAATTCTGGGAAGCATCAAGATAGATAAATCCCTAGGGCCGGATGAGATATATCCAAGGTTACTGTGGGAAGCCAGGAATGAGAATGCTGTGGCACTGTCGATAATACTTGCATCTTCACTCTCCATTGGATCTGTGCCGGATAACTGGAGATTTGAATGCTGTTCTTCTTTTCAATAAAGGGAATAGGGAAATCCCTGCGAATTACGGAACAGTCTGTGGTGAGCAACTTACTGCGGAAAGGATTCCCAGAAATAGGATTTATGGCTATTTGGAAAAAACGCAGTTTGATGAAAGACATTAAATATGACTTTGTTAGGAGCAGGCCATACCTCACAATCCTTATAGATTTTTCTGAGGATATCATGAGACAAGTGGAAAAAGGCCGAGCGGGCGATGTGGTGTATTTCAGTAAGGCATTTGATAAGGTTTCTCACATTCGGCTCATTCAGGAAGTTAGGAGGCATAGGATGTCGGGAAATGTAGCTGTCTTGAGACATATTTGGATGGCTGAAAGAAGAGAGCGAGTGGTCGTGAATGGGAAGTATTCCACAGGGATCTGTTCGTTGGCCTCTGCTCTTTGTCTCTTATACAAATTACTTGGATGGGGAAGTGGAAGTTTGAATTAGTAAGTTTGCCGCTGAAGCAAAGTTGGGTGGTGTTGCAGATAGTGTTTGAGTCTATTGCAGGCTTAAACGAGACATTGCTAGGATGCAAAGCTCGGCTGAGAAGTGGCATATGGAGTTCATCCTGGATAAATTCGATGCGATGCATTTGGAAGGTCGAATTGGAATGACGAATACAGGGTTAAAGACTGGGTTCTTGACGCAGTAGAGGTACATCCGGATCTTGGGGCCAACCTACACAGATCCTCAAACTTGTCACCCAGTTTGATCAGATCTTTAAGAAGGCTTTTTTTGGCTTTCATGAACAGAGGGAATTGAGTTTCCGAGCAGCGAGGTTTAGCTGCAGCTCTATAAAAGCTTGATAACACCACAATTAGAATATCGCGTCCTATTCTGGTCACCTGATCATAGGAAGGATGTTTCTGCTTCCGAGAGAGTGCAGAGGAGATTTTCCAGGACGCAGCCTGAATTGGAAGTTATGTCTCATGAAGAAAGTTTGAGTGAGTTAGGGATTTTCACAGAAGAGATAAAAGGAAGAGAGGTTACTTTAAAGAGGTGCACAAGGTAATGAGAGCAGAGAAAGCCAGAAACTTTTCCCCACGGCGGAAGTGGCTGACACGAGGCATCATATTTTGAAACTGGTTGGAGTAATGTATACTGGAGATGTCAAATATTGGATCTTTATTCAGAGAGTTTTTGGTGCGTAGAATGCATAGCCAGCAGTGCACGAAGGGTCGCAGACATTAGGGACAATTAAGCGAATACTGGATAAGCACATGAATGGACGTAAATTGAGGGGTGCACAGTTCAGTTTGATCGGAGATTAAGATGAATGCTTGGCACAAAATTGTGGGTCGAAGGGTCTGTACTGTGTTGTACTGTTCTACGATCTATGTTCTGGTTTATAAACCATCAATTCGATCAGCAAAACGCAAAGTTTACATTCAGTGATTTTTCGACTAATGACGTCCTTACAACTGAACGGTGCAAAAAGAAAAGGTCTGTGCATCCACGAAGATAACGCAGAAACATGTTTTTTTTTTCTCCAATTAGACCATTTACACACAGTGTAAACCCGTCTGCTAATTTCAACCCGACACATAAAGAAGCTCACCTCACACCTTAACCTTTTACATTTCAAGTAAAAATTAACAATATTATTCTTGATATCCAAAAGAGAATATTAAAGTAACATCTGTTTACAACTCATTTCTCTTAAATCAGTCTTTCCCCCACCCCCACCCCCAACCCATGTACAATACTGATAAGATAACTTCCACCTTAAATCTATGGAAAGATCAATTTCAAACACAAAATCCTGTGTTCTTGTAGATTCTTCTTGGTCGACTTTGGAATTCTGCTGCACAAATGTGTTATGGACAGGTAGCTTTCAGGGAGGTATTCGGCTAGCAGTCTGGTTGTTCGCTCTTGTTGCTTTCCTCCCCCTAACTCTTCAAAATGTCCGATTTTATCCCCAAACCTTAGGAGCATTTCATTGGTTTGAGGTCATGACAAACAGAAAAAATCAAATTCTATTGCATTTTGGTATCTCGGTCATAATTGAAACTAATGACCGAACTTTAATTTGTTTTTGTTTCATGGAAGTACATTGCCAGCTATTTGTGTCAACCAAATGTTCCTTGTTTAATGTTTTGGCACAATATTCGATTCTCGAAGTCCTTGCCAGCTACCCCTCTCTCTTAAAGGTACGGCACACTTCATAACACATCATTTTGCCTCTATGGGGTCGTCTTCCTTTATTGCCTGCTGTTAACATATCTACCACTATGCCTCTGGAGCGTTACCATTGTATCTACCTCCACAAACTTCTCTTCGTAAAATGTTTATACACTCTTTCCAAAGTCACTTCTAAGTATAGAAAAAACTAAAATTGCATACAATCCCCACATTAGATTACTTACAGTGTGGAAACAGGCCCTTCGGCCCAACAAGTCCACAACGACCCGCCGAAGCGCAACCCACCCATACCCCTACATTTATCTCTTACCTAACACTATGGACAATTTAGCATGGCCAACTCACCTGGCCTGCACATCTTTGGACTGTGGGAGGAAACCAGAGCACACGGAGGAAACCCACGCAGACACGGGGAGAACATGCAAACTCCACACAGTCAGTCGCCTGAGTCGGGAATTGAACCCAGGTCTCTGGCGCTGTGAGGCAGCAGTGCTAACCACTGTGCCACCGTGCCGCCCACATGATGTGAGAAATATATACTCGATGCCGTGACAAATGAAGCAAGGATGACATCTACCCTCTTTTTGACCTTATCAATTCCTCCTGCCAAATTCAAAGAAATGTGAATCTGCCTGCCTCGATACATCTGCATTTTGTTAATAAGGGTTTTGCGATATCGTTTATTTATCAGAGTTCACATTTTTCTTCACATTTTAACTTAATTTTATTTCACGTAATCCAGTAACGTTTAGGTAAATATGCATAGGGTATTGCTCTATATATTTGGCAACACAAACAAAAATTTTCAAAAAAAAATCTGGTCGTGAACAGGAAATAAAATACGCCCAAAGTTCAGATTGAAATTGGGGAGATGACATTGAAAACTGCAGATGCAGGAGATCAATACTTAAAACAGCAAGCATGTTTTCTGAAGTACGAATGCCCCTGGTAGAGCCAAATTAATGATCCAGGGAGGGCAGTGGTGGAGGAGAGAGTCCTCTAACATTTTTCTGACTTATTGCTGGCCGCTCACGTCGGGGTTACTTGAAAAGTGTGCTTTAAAGAGGAGCGTGAGCTGCGACGAAATCAGGGCAAGTAAAGACATTGCTTTACTGAGTCTGGTATTGTCATTGGGACATATATATTAGACGCAGTTGAGTCGAATTCTCATCGTGTCAGATGTGGTAGATAAGGCAGCAATCGAGTGGCGCTGGCTTCTATGACTGCAGGAATTGTGTCCATTTACAGCTTTTCTCAAGCTGGCTGAAGCTACAGATAGACATGCTTGGTTGAACATGCAGCAGGTTGAACCTACAGATGGACATGAGGGGCAGACAGGAGGCAGCAGCATGACAGATAATAGAATCAGCTAAGTGTTCACATCACAAGTTCAATGAGGTAGATTATTAATTCATGTTCGGGATATGGGTGTGACTGGTTGACAACCATTTATTGCTCATCCCTAGATGCACTTTACAGGATGGTAGTCGGTTGCCGTTTTAAAAAGTTGCAATCCTGAAGCTACAGGTTCACCAACAATGCTTTCACGGCGAGAATTCCTGGATGACGGCCACAAGAGGTAGGCAGGTAATGTGGGCGTCATCGCCTCTCAGTACAGCATTTTGGATACCGGTGAGTATAGTTTATCTCAGGGGAAAATAGCACGAACAGCCAGTTTTTGGAGCTATGCCTGGCTCTGTAGTAAAGAAGATTGTGAGAGAGTATAAGCAAACAGTTGTGATAGGTGACAGACTTGGGCACAAGGAGGAATTAATGTAGGGGACAAGTAAGTCTTCACGATGATTTGTTTACCTGGTGCCAGGTTAAAAAATTCCCATAACAGTTTCTGCAAATTCTCGAAGGGGAGTATTAGCAACCAGAGGTAATTGCAAAATTGGTCCAAGTGGCGACGGGAGATCATCGCCTTCGCAGACGGGAATGACTGGTTTTCACTCTCTGGATGAGTCCAGGCGTGGCTGTACAGATGTCTGCAGGTCTGTTACACCTGAACATTCTTCTGCCATTTTGGTTAGTCTTGACCAATCGTTGAAAAGTGTCTGTGAGAATACTGCATTTCACCAGCGAGACCTTGAGTGTATGACTCAATTCGCTCCTCTGTCCATCTTTGGCTCGGACGCCATTTCACAACTTGGATTAGATACCAATTTAAGGAGTCTTATTTCGGTCACGTATCCAACCCCATTGTAGCTGACCAAGGGTGGTCATTGCCTCTATGATGGCGAACGCGGCCTAATCGAGGAGACAGGTGTTCTTGTGGTTTTCTTCCCAGAAGATTGTCAGGATCTTGTGCATGCAGCATTGAGAGTCCAGTTCCAACACCTTCCAATGTTTGCTCTGAACAGTCCACATCTCAGTACGATAGAAGACGAACGAAACAACCACAGCTTCTGCAAATGATGATATTGCTTTTGGATCTCATGCTATTGTACTCCAACATTTGTTTCCTCAGGAGGTTGATATTTGCACTTGTACTGGTCCCCTTCATCGACAGGAAATTCCTGAGGTATTAGAAGTCGTCAAACCTCTTCAAGGCGGCCCCTCCATTTTGATGATCACGGTTTCACACTGATAATTTTGGAGGAGTACCTTTGACTTGCGAATGTTCAGAATGAAACCAATGCTCTCATAGGCCTTATTATTACACACCCACAGGCACCATCCGCATGTGGCAGCTTGATGGCATTGGTTGACAACATGGCCCAGACATACACATGAATTGCACCACTGGACAGCTACAATCTACAAACGAATCTATTCAACTTTACAAAGGCCTTTGATACAGTCAAAATTAAGCATTATCTTTCACTCTATTAGTTGTACAAGGAAGTTTGTCGCCATCCTTTGCTTGCTCCTCGATAACATGAAAGTGCTGGTAATGTCAAAAGCCACAACACCGACCAGTTCCCCGCTCGGAACAGTATCAGTCAGGAATCAGTTCTTGATACGCTGGCTGCAATAATTGCACTCAGCAACGACAAGATTCCCACTGGACGGCTTAACTGACAGAACCATTGGGAAAGTAGGTGGCAGATAAATGCATTGTTGTTGAGCTAGTGGAGGTGGCAGGTTTTCAGATTTTTTGGATCGTTTGAATTGTTCTGGAGCAGAGGTGAACTTTAGAGGGGGACAATTTTCTTGGCGGGGAGATTTGCAGGAACCTCACTGTAGGGGTTACACTCGTCGAGTAGTGAGGTGGGTACAGCATCGAAAGATGAAAGAAAGATTCAGTATGGTACAGAACGTAGATACAGTAAGTTAACTGGACAAGAACGGGAAGAGTATGCAAGGGAACAAGGAAAGTGTATGAATTAAACTGCATTTTGTTTCAATCCACGTGGCCTGATAGGGAAGGTGGATGAACTCAGCGCACAGATGTGTACATACGACTGGGATGGTGTAGCTACTATCTAAACATGGTTGACGGCAGGACAAGACTGCCAACTCAATAATCCAGGCTTCATAAAATGATATGCTTTACAAATGATGTCTTCAAATCAGGCTATTACAGCTGATCTGTTAAACTTCAATTGGACTTGATAATGAACAAATTAAATGGAAAACTATGGAAAAGAAGATCAAATGCAAAAATAGCCTGTTTTGTTTTTATTGAAAAGGAAGAACGTATCAGTGGGAACTATTTTTAGGAGCCGTTCCAAAGGTCGATCTGAACATATCGTTTTAATGTAATGGAGTTTTGGAAAAGTTCTTCAAGTACGATGGGAACGCTGAAAAAACATGGATTCGTTGATTCAGAATGGTATTATGTTTGCGGACTTTGTACTTATCAAGGGACTCCAGCTTGGACTGAGATTGTGAATGGAACCTAAGTTCTCCAGATGTGGCATTGGAAAGTGGTGCCCCCACGGGCAGGAAGTAGTGAGACTCAATTTTGAGCATTTTTGTAGAATTACAGCACTCATTAGTTCGCATGTGTTGTTGATATCCTTAAGGAAGTTTGCTGCTTAATGTATATTTGCTACTATTTATATTTCTACTGCGTGATGGATGCCCGTATATTTATCTCAATATATTAATTTGTTACTTAATGTATTCACCACACTTCATGTTTATCATATATAAAAAACCAGCAAAAAATCCTAATTATTATCATTTAATTTGTAGAGTATTTTGCTACATTCCACTGTGTCCATTGTCGAATCATATCATTTTTGCGCTGCAAACAGGTTTAGAAAAATTAAAAAGTTAATTTTAATTTAAAAATAATTAAACATTTGGAATAATCCAAGCAGCCAGAAATCGGATATGCATGTTGATAACCATATACTGAAGGTGCGGGAATAGACAACGAGACACGGCAAAATTTAGATATTGATGTTGAAACAGTTGACGATACAGAAAATTTTCATAACCTGCCTAACAAAAATCTGTGCACAGTCATTATGTGGAATTCTTGCTTTGCAGGTTGTTGAGATTGTAGCTGACAGTGTTTAACCCTATATTCCATCTCTGCGCAGTGAGACAATGTCAGTGTGTAATCTTGCATAGATTAATCTCAGAAAGGGGTGAAAAATGGAATGGAACCCTTAGGTAAACTTAGAGACGAGAAAGACAAGTCTCTTTCCATCAGTGAACGAAAAAACAAACCAGTTCGAGGAAATTGTAATGCATTTGCAGAAAATTGCCATCCCTTACTTCAGTTGTAAGCATCCCTTATTTCACACGAACATCAGTACAGAAAATAAGAGACATACAAAAGCATCATGAGTTCAAGACTTTCAATTCCTATTTCAATGATTTTGGTTCGTTATTTAAGGCTCCGATAAAAAGCTCCCATAGAAATATTTTTTCCAAAAGAAAACGATTTCGTTTGTTCTGAAAACATGCATAAAACTTTTTTTGACTTCATTCAAATTAAACTCCGATTTTGAAATGACAATGTTTTTATCCGTGTGCCATTTATTTCATTTTCAACGTGTTATCAAAAGGAAAATCCAAAAGGCGTTTTCGTGACGACAATGGAACTTTGAAGTGCCAGCTTGATAGAATTAAAAGATGCTCTGACTGTTTTTCTAAAACTGAAAAAGTGAAAATATGACATGGCGTCATCGAGTGACTTGGGCTGTGCCGCTTCTGAGATTAGTTGAGTTGACTCTTCCTCCTACCAACTTTAAATTTTCTCACATAACTTTTATGGGCATGGGGATTATTAACCCACTTGGTTCCTCAAAGGGTTTTGGATTTTAAGTTGTTTATGAATTGGTTTCAAGAATGCACCAGGGGAGGTGGAAGACTTGCAGTAGAAAAGGCTTGAAAAACCGAAGTATCCTAAACTGACCACAATCACTCGAATTCCCCACATAAGGGCGTGCTTTAAAACTACCGAGAGTGGATGGAATTGTTTCTACGAACTGTGATGGATAAAATTATTTGACATGGGTTGCTAGTTAAAGCATGATAAGGGTATTCAATGGATTGTTTTTAATTCTTTTCGATTTGAAATTAAAATAGGAGCTAGTATAACCAATGTAAGTAGTATGAATTTGGAGAGAAAATTGTTGAAAAGAATTATTTGGCAACTAATGAAACCTGCGAGCGAACAGCACTGCAGGTCATGCACATGAAAGAAACTTTAGTCAGTCGTTACCAATTGTGAATGCAATAATTATGGAAAAAAAGGAAGCTGAAGTATAATCTAGAAAGTTACTTAGAAGAAAGTTGATTATGCTTTTTCGCAACAAAGACCAAACATGCGGCACTTGGCAATACTTGAAACCACAAAGCGTCTTTGAAAAATATTGGAAAAAAAAACGTGCTTATTTTACTGTTTGGTCTGGAAAGTAAGGTTTTGCCAGAGTTCCTGAATATTCTGCCAAGGAGATTAATGAGGTCACGTTTACATTAAAAGGATAAGAAATGGGAACGCGTCATACAGTGTCAAAAAGAAATGGCAATGACTGGCCTTAGAACAAAGAATACAGCGCAGTACAGGCCCTCGATGTTGCGCCGATCCAAGCCCACCTAACCTACACGAGCCCACTATCCTCCATATGCCTATCCAATGCCCACTTAAATGCCCATAATGAGGGAGAGTCCACCACTGCTACTGGCAGGGCATTCCATGAACTCACGACTCGCTGAGTAAAGAACCTACCCCTAACATCTGTCCTATACCTACCCCCCTTAATCTAAAGGTATGCCCCCTTGTAAGAGCTGACTCCATACGTGGAAAAAGATTCTCACTGTCGACCCTATCTGAACCCCTAATCAACTTGTACACCTCTATCAAGTCACCCCTAAACCTTCTTTTCTCCAATGAAAACAACCCCAAGTGCCTCAACCTTTCCTCATACGATCTTCCTACCATACCAGACAACATCCTGGTAAACCTCCTCTGCACCCGTTCCAGGGCCTCCACATCCTTCCTATAGTATGGCGACCAAAACAGCACACAATGCTCCAGATGTGGCCGCACCAGAGTCTTATACAACTGCAACATGACCTCAGGACTCCGGACCTCAATTCCTCTACCAATAAAAGCCAGTACGCCATATGCCTTCTTCACCGCACTATTTACCTGGGTGGCCACTTTCAGAGATCTGTGTACATGGACACCAAGATCCCTCTGCTCATCCACACTACCAAGTATCCGACGATTAGCCCAGTACCCCATCTTCGTGTTTCTCTTACCAAAGTGAATCACCTCACACTTAGCTACATTGAACTCCATTTGCCACCTTTCTGCCCAGTTCTGCAGCTTGTCTATATCCCGCTGTAACCTGCCACATCCTTCCTCACTGTCTACAACTCCTCCGACTTTCGTATCATCCGCAAAATTGCTCACCAACCTTCTAACCCCTCCTCCAGGTCATTGAGAAAAATGACAAACAGCAATGGTCCCAAAACAGATCCTTGCAGAGCACCGCTAGTGACGGCACTCCAAGATGAACCTTTGCCATCAACTACTACCCTCTGTCTTCTTCCAGCCAGCCAACTCCTAATCCAAACCTCCAACTCACCCTCAATGCCATACCTCCGTATTTTTTGCAGTAGTCTACCATGGGCAACCTTATCAAACGCCTTACTAAAATCCATATACACCACATCTACCGCTTTCCCCTCGTCCACCTCCTTAGTCACCTTCTCAAAGAATTCAATAAGGTTTGTGAAGCACGACCTGCCATTCACAAAACCATGCTGACTATCCTTGATCACATTATTACTATCCAGATGTTCATAAATCCTATCCCTTACAATTCTCTCTAAGATTTTGCCCACAACAGAAGTGAGACTCACCGGCCTATAGTTACTAGGGTTATCCCTACTCCCTTTCTTGAACAAGGGAACCACATTTGCTAGCCTCCAATCTTCTGGCACTACTCCTGTAGACAACGAGGACATAAAAATCAAGGCCAATGGCTCTGCGATCTCCTCCCTTGCTTCCCAGAGAATCCTAGGATAAATGCCATCAGGCCCAGGGGACTTATCTATTTTCACCCTTTCCAGAATTTCCAACACCTCTTCTCTACATACCTCAAAGCCATCCATTCTACTTAATTGTGACTCAGTATTCACATCGACAACAATGTCCTGTTCCTGAGTGAATACTGACGAAAAGTATTCATTCAGTGTCTCCCCAATCTCTTCAGCCTCCACACGCAACTTCCCACTACTATCCTTGACTGGACCTATTCCTACCCTAGTCATTCTTTTATTCCTGACATACCTATAGAAAGCCTTAAGGTTTTCCCTAATCCTACCAACTAAGGATCCTTTCATGTCCCCTCCTTGCTGCTCGTAGCTCTCTCTTCAGGTCCTTCCTGGCTACCTTATAACTCTCAATCGCCCCAATTGAACCTTCACGCCTCATCTTTACATAGGCCGCCCTCTTCTCTTTAACAAGGGATTCCAATTCCTTATTAAAACACGGCTCCCTCACACGACTCTTTCCTCCCTGCCTGACGGGTACATACTTATCAAGAACACTCAATAGTTGCTCCTTGAACAAGCTCCAC
Organism: Chiloscyllium plagiosum; assembly: GCF_037043375.1. Taxonomy (NCBI): domain Eukaryota; kingdom Metazoa; phylum Chordata; class Chondrichthyes; order Orectolobiformes; family Hemiscylliidae; genus Chiloscyllium; species Chiloscyllium plagiosum. The sequence goes on from NW_028270179.1 coordinate 32,023,376, forward strand.
ATATCAATTACGCCCTTGTCTTGAAGCTTACTTTTCCAAGCCACACATCCTAAGTCATGCCTCACCGCATCATAATTTCCCTGCCCCCAGCTATAACTCTTGCCCTGTAGTGCACACTTATCTCTTTCCATCACTAGATTAAAAGTCACCGAATTGTGGTCACTGTCCCCAAAGTGCTCACCTATCTCTGATTCTAACACCTGGCCTGGTTCGTTACCCAGAACCAAATCCAGTATGGCCTCACCTCTTGTTGGCCTATCTACATATTGTGTCAGGAAACCCTCCTGCACACATTGGACAAACACTGACCCATCTAACGAACTTGAACTATAGCTTTCCCAATCAATATCAGGAAAGTTAAAGGCCCCCATAACAACCACCCTATTACTTTCACTTTTCTCTTGAATCATCCTCACAATCCTTTCTTCTCCGTTTCTAGAATTATTAGGAGGCCTGTAAAAAACTCCTAACAGGGTGAGCTCACCTTTCCTATTCCTAACCTCGCCCCAAACTACCTCAGATGGCGAGTCTTCATCCATCGTCCTTTCCACAGCTGTAATACTATCTTTGACAAGCATTGCCACACCTCCCCCTCTTTTACCCCCACCTCTGACCCTACTGAAACATTTAAACCCTGGGACCTGCAACATCCAATCCTGTCCCTGTTCGACCCATGTCTCCGTAATAGCCACAACATCGACGTCCCAGGTACCAACCCACGCTGCAAGTTCACCGACCTTATTTCGTATACTTGTTGCATTAATGTATACACACTTCAAGCCACTTTCCTGTTTACAGGCACCCTCCTTTGAAATTGATGCCATGTTCCAAACCTCCCTCCACTCCAGGTCCTGCACCTGAAAGCTACAGTCTGGGTTCCCATGCCCCTGCAGAGTTAGTTTTAATCCCCCCCCCAAGAGCACTGGCAAACTTCCCACCAAGGATACTGGTGCCCCTCAGGTTCAGGTGCAGACCATCCCGTTTATTGAGGTCCCACCTTCCCCAGAAAGAACCCCAGTTATCCAAATACCGGAATCCCTCCCTCCTGCACCATCCCTGTAGCCACGCATTTAACTGTTCTCTCTCCCTATTCCTCGACTCTCTATCACGTGGCACGGGTAACAAACCAGAGACAACAACTCTGTTCGTTCTAACTTTGAGCTTCCAACTTAGCTCCCTGAAAGCCTGCCTAACATCCTCAGCCCTCCTCCTACCTATGTCATTGGTGCCAATGCGGACCAGGACTTCGGGCTGCTCCCCTCCCCCTTAAGGACCCGGAAAACACGATCAGAGACATCACGTACCCTTGCACCTGGGAGGAAACATACCAAACGTGAGTCTCTCTCGTTCCCACAAAACCGCCTATCTGTGCCCCGAACTATCGAGTCCCCAATTACTATTGCTCTGCTCTTCTCCACCCTTCCCTTCTGAGTAACGGGGAAAGGCTCCGTGCCAGAGGCCTGAGCCCCATTACTTATCCCTGGTAAGTCGTCCCCCCCGACAAGTATCCAAAACGGGATACTTGTTCTTGAGGGGAACGGCCGCAGGAGGTCCCTGCACTGGCTGCTTCCTCCCAGTCCCCCTCACTGTCACCCATCTATCTGCCATCTTTGGAGTTACTCCTTCCCTAAAGCTCCGATCTATGACCCCTCTGCCTCCCGAATGATCCTAAGTTCATCCAACTCCAGCTCTAGTTCCCTAACACGGTCTTGGAGGAGCTGGAGATGGGTGCACTTCCTGCGAGTGTAATCAGCAGGGACGTCCATGGCATCCCTCATCTCAAACATGTTGCAAGAGGAACATTGCACTGCCTTCACTGCCATCCCTCTGAAAGTAACCTTTCTTAAAAAATCTGGGTCGAAAGAATACAACAAGCAAAATGTAGCACTTACCTACTTACCACAACGGGTCTTATTATTTAGGTTAAAGGAGGAGGGCGGGTGGGAGACACTACCTCTGTAGTGCCTCGGGTCTTCTCCTGCGTGCTTTTATTTACTGCTTAGTATACGTTTACTTCTGAATGGACAGGTGTGTGTGTGTGTGTGTGTGTGTGTGTGTGTGTGTGTGTGTGTGTGTGTGTGTGTGTGTGTGTGTGTGTGTGTGTGTGTGTGTGTGTGTGTGTGTGTGTGTGTGTGTGTGTGTGTGTGTGTGTCTAATATCAAATAAATTATTTTGCCATAATTACTCTACTGCTGCTTAAAATTAATATAATATTTCCACCAATACAACCGTTATTTAGTTTCACTTAACACGGAGATTACTTGCGACATCCCACCAAAACCGTACCAAACCACAGCATTTCCCAACTACTCTTGTTCCCACTCCTGCCAAACTACTTCGATCCCTCACGAGTGTCACCAGCAAACCTCCCAGCCAGGATATTGGTGCCGTTCCAGTTTAAATGGAATCCGTCTTTCTTGAAGACGTCCTGTACACAGCCTCCACTCCTCTAAAGAAATCAATCCGAGCCTTCACAGCCTCTATTCGCATCAACAAGGCAACATTATCATATTTTCATTTCGTATTCAAGGCAAGACAAAACACAACTACACTTCCATTTTGCATTTTCCGTACACTTTTGTTTTAAAGTGGATAAGGCAGAATAAAGATTTTCACAAGGGAACGCTTAAACAAAATAGCGCAAGCTTCTGTACACCGAAGGCAGTGCATAAGATAGAAAGATAAGTGATAAGTGACAGACAACCCTCTATGTTTTTGTGAAGAATTATCGATTGTAAAGATATTGAAAATGCCCAGGAACAGGTCTTATCCATTTTGAAAACATAAATTTCAAAGAAATTAGATTGCTTACAAATTAGGAACACATATATTACACACCAATAAGGGCAACTGAAATAGCTTAAAACACTTATAGAACATACAACAGTAGAGCACAATTTAGGCCCTTCAGCCCACGGTGTTGTCCCGATCTTTCGTCAGACACAAAGATCAACTTAACCTACATTTTGTTGTCTTCCATGTGCCTATGAAAAAGTAGCTTAAATGTCGCTATTGTAATGGACGGTACCACCATTGCAGGCATCCACCACACTCTCCGTCCAGAGCCATGAATTTCACATATTGGCAGGTTTTCTGAAAATAATCCTTCTGAGTTACATATCTCTTCATTTCTCAACATGAAAGATTAGCACGATCCGGTGTCTATTAATACTGAAACTGTATTATCTGCAGTTCATGACTTTTATTATTCAACTTTACATTCGCATATATGTGGTTTTCGAAAATCTGGCATTTCGTCCTTAACCATTGTAGCCTACTTTATTCAGTGAAAAGACTGGAGTTTTTTTAAACTTCAATTTCCATTTTATCTGGTAGTAAACTATCTTTAGTATCTTAACACAGATCTACTGTTCTCTTACCACGTTCTCTTCTCCCCATTTTCTATCCCGCACTAATTGATATTTTTAGTTTGAGGACAAATGTTGATTTTTTTTAACCAGCTCATAATCATCTGCTATTTCATTTGCTAGTCTTGGCGTTTTAATTCTCTGCTGTTCCCCTTGAGTTGCCATTACCTCAGAAGTTATTGATTTGAATTACTCCAAAATAATTGTCTCTCCAAGTGCGTCATATGTTTGATCTATGTTTAATGTCCTTATCCACATTGCAAAATTGCTTTATTTGAGGAGAGACAAGTACATCGCTCCCTCAGCACTGACACTCCGACTGTGCAGTGCACCGCTATTCCTCATTCTCCGACAGTGCAGGTTTCCATCAAGACTGACCTTCCAACAGGGCGGCTGTCCCACAGCACTCCATACCACCCAATCACAAACCCCTTAGAGTGCGACGCTTTCTCAGCAAATTTCTCAGACCTTCCAACTGTGGAACACTCTGCCAGTACTACTCTTAATGAGATACTAACCGGAAAGCCACGAATGGTTTTTACCTCGTGATCTGGCGAAGGATGTCCTGGTAATTTAGACAATGCCACAAAGTTTTACCGGAATGATTCATCGCATGGCGGGACTGACATATAAGAGCTATTGGACTGGTTCGGACTCGATTCACAGGTGTTCATACCAATGATCCAGACGTTTCTTACAAACTTCTATGGAGACACAACACAGGGCAGGAAATGCATTATGAATGTCAGAGAGTCCAAAACCATGAGGTAGAAGTCTAAGGATATGGGGGTAACTGTTTGGCACTGAGATAAGGAAAAATATTTTGAACGTGGTCAAGAATGTGGTCTGCCTTCGAATTCTCCGTGAGAGAAAGCATCAGAAGCCGATACATCAAACTTTTATCTTATAAAATAAAATGACTTAGTTATCGTACTTTTGGAGATTGAGATCGAAGGGTTGAGGTCAGACAATAGGAAATGGAGATTAAGCTGAAATATCACACATGATCTGATTGAATCTTGCAACTTCTAGGAGGTTCAGTAGCCTCCTCCTGTACAATGACTTGATGTGTTTACATTTCTGGAAGATGTCAGGAGAGGTGATAGATGATTGGCTATCAACTAACGTGACGGTTTCCTTTCAGACACCAACCAGTTAAGAGCCTCGACCAGATTTCCACTGACGAGCAATGACTGACGTTACATTGAGGGACATGATGATCTTCCATTACTGTTTTCCCTCCCAGCTCACCTCTCCAGTGGAATTTCCTTCAACTTCAGAACCAGTTTTGAAAGCACACGTGGATCCGAATGGTCCTTGCTGGACATCACTCTGATCATCCATGACTTGTGCCTGCATGTGATTAATGACTTGGCCAAAGACACTCGCCATCTGTTTGTTGGGGCGTGTGTTGAGACGAGTGAGAGAAAGGAACTGACCGAAGAACGTTGTTTTTGTTTGCTTTATTCTGAACAGTTCCCATATAATGTATTCCCCAGATTATATCTGCCAATGTTGATGTATACGGCACAAGGAAATTCTGATCCCGTACTTGCACGAGATTCGAGTATTAGATGGGGGATAAAGTGACAACGATTGCCAATTGTCAATGTCTTCAGCGGTTTGTTGATCTCATTTGATGTGAAGACATTTGACCATAACTATCCACTGAACACTATGCATTGTGCTTTATCCTGGGCTCCAGCGCTGATGTACTAACTTGGGATATTGTCCGTGACGGGGATGTGTGGGGAAACGTCACAAACATTTGTGGTTCATCTGTTAGCATCACAAATCGCTTCGAGGTAATGGACTGCAAGTGCTTAATGGATAGTATTGCCTGTGTGATCGCTTGGTGACCTCACTGGTTATTTGCACTGCATTACATATTCAGCAGCAAAATCGCACGTCTTCACGAATACCTGGTGCATTGTTATAAATGTTGGGTCAGAAGTGATTTTACTTTTGTTTACAAGTCAGAGAATGCAAGTTGAAACTGCTCCCCTAAGGTACTGGTAAATAGCAGCCTCTGGTGGAGCTTTGTTGTGTCAGTTGTGTTTTCCTGTTTTTTCTTAACACGGGCCTAACTTCCAATGTGTCTTTTCATTGTGTCCGAAGTAGTTCTGGGTCACCTCCCATACTAGTAGCATCCCACGGCTCACGAAAGATGACGAGGAGCGATTGGAATCTCAAAGATTGCTTTGCGAATCATTGAGGATCTTTCCACAACTCTCTTTTTTAAAAAATGTTGCAATATTGGAAAGGAGTTTTTCCAATAAGCTGAAATACATTTGTGAAAATCATAAATGGGTGAATTTAAAATTATGGATCGATTCGATGGGTCACGTGCTGCAAAAAAAATCGTAGAGTCCTGGGCAAGTGTGTCAATCAGTGATTGATTTTGAAAGGTGTGCTTCACTGCAAGAAACCTCTTGTCATGTACACTCAAATCTCGCTGGGGTTAGTGTTTTTGGGAAGCATTTCTGTACAGCTGTGAAATGTAATGATCACTGATAACTGTATTTCGGTTATTGACATTCTCTCTCACACACATTCTCTGCTCTTTCGGCGCAAGTAATTATCAGTCTGTAAATGTAAGTCCCACAAACCATGTTTCACTATGCCTCAGCATTTCTTCATCAAAAGTTCAGGAACCAGTGTCCATTCTGTGCAGGGCCCAGCACTCAGCCTGTGTACTCTCAAATGATCCTGCTGAACTGGTGTGTGCCTGATCAGGACTGTACACAATCACATCATTCCCAATGATTCTGGACTGCACCCCGGTTCAAGGTCATGACTGAATCAATCCTGCCTTCAATCTAATCCACGCAAGTGCCCATCTCCCGCTCGCCTCAGATGACTGCAGTGTGAAACTCCATCTTTGGCCTTTGACAAATGTCGGACCATTTCACTCCGACCAACTGTGAAGACATCAGTTCCTGTCAACTGGAGCTCATCCAAAAATAACTGTTGAACTAACACAACATTCTGCTGCACCATTGTGCCATTCTACAAATGGATATATGTGACTAATCGAATCAGGGATCCTATTTGTTTGTTCAGATCCATCCATGACCTCACCCTCTCATTGGCATCATGGGTCTGCGCTTTGCACGATGTGTTTTCAATTCCCCTACAACTGTTGGTTTCCTCCCATCCCTCTCTCTCACTCTTTCTCTCTGTGTCAGTCTGCGTAAAATGCACTTTCAAGTAATTTTTCACATTTACATTCCTTTGTATCTGGCTTTTTTGGTTTTTCATTCAATGGCTGCTGGAAGATACTGACTCTGTTCTCAAAATGGATGCTTTCATAACTTACTTGCTTCAATTTTGTACCGTTTATGGATATGAACATTTGTGATGTTCAATTATTTGCTGATTTATACTGTCTTATTTTTAAGCCTGTAAAACTGACAGTCAAATTTGGAAGTTGAAAAGATTGAAATATCTCCACTTTAACTTCCCCTCCCACTCCGCTAAGGATATGCAGGTCCTTGGCCTCCTCCATCGCTAGACCCTGGCCACACGACGCCTGGAGGAAGAACGCCTCATCTTCTGCCTAGGAAAACTCCAAGCCACACGGGAGGAATGTAGATTTCTCCAGCTTCCTCATTTCCCCTCACCCCACCTTATCTCAGTCCCAACTCCCGGATTTAGCACCGCCCTCTTAACTTGCAATTTTCTTCCCGCCCCCACCCCCTCTCCGGCCTATCACCCTCGCCCTCACCTCCTTACACATATCGTATCCCCAGAGCCCCTCCCCCAAAATCCCCCCCCCCCCCACCTTTTATCTCAGCCCACTTGGCGCATCAGCCTCATTCCTGAAGAATGTCTTATGCCCGAAATGTCGATTCTTCTGCTCCTCAGATGCTGCCTGGCCTGTTGCGCTTTTCCAGCACCACACTTTTCAACGCTTCATTTTTATCCTGCCTATTAAATCTTCTGAAACAATGTTTACGTTCACCTCTTCCATCGCTAAACTTTTGTGAAAATCCACACTTGAAACTTTGCTGAATTTGCTCTCCTTTAACGCAATAGCTCATTGGACAAACCACAAATGTTCACGTCATAATGCCCTGAACCATGCTCCAACTTCACCTTTGTTTGGCTTTGACAAAGGGTCAATTAGACTCGATGCGTCAGTTCTTTTCTCTCCTTACAGATTCTGCCAGAGTTGCTGAGAATTTCCAGCATTTTCTCTTCTGGTTCCAACTTCACCTTGTCAAACACAACAAACCCCACAATGTACCTCCTAAATTGAATGCAAACTTTCCTGATCTGCACACGCCTTTATTTAAAAGGAAAAGGCATTCAACGTGTACATCTCAGTCAAATTACTTCCCACCCCGGCTGCCTTTTCATTGACACACTCCCTTTCTCAGACTTCACTTTCTCAGCAGTTATTTGAACACTTCATTGGGGGTACGGCGCTGGAAATCGAGATTTCTACTTCTGAAGTCACCTCAAAAGTTACTGACTGTTTTTTTTTTTCATATCCTGTTATGTAGACCCACGTTGAAGAGAAAACGGAGGAGGTTGATCTTCCTGCTAATTGTGCTTAATTTTAAATAGACTCCAATAACATTGTTACAAGTACGAATCATTGGCTTAAAAATTACAAATTCAAAGAAGAATCTTCTTGTAAACCCAATGGCTACACACAGTCTCATATACGTGAAACAAACGTGGCTCTTATAAACTATGAGAAAATTGGGAAAGCAATTCAGTCGTCCCGGTTTTCAGGAGTGGACGAGTTGTTACCCGTCCTGATAAGAACATTGCTTTATGATCTTCCTTTTCTGGAAGATTTCTGTTTGCTGATTTACAGGAGGTACAGGATGTTGGTAAAGTTATTGAAGATCTCTGTTTTCGTCATTGAAACTCGCAACTCAAAGCATCTGATGCTGGGAAGATAAATTGACTTTTTTTCATTGTTAAGGTGGCATTTACTGCAGGAAAAGATTGAACTCCTCAGAAGTTGGAGTTCTGTTCGTTTCTCTGGAACCTATTCAGCTAGACAAACTGTAGAGTTATGTTAGGACTAATCACATAATCATTGGCAACAGAAGGTCACTGTGATCGAAAACTGGTCCACAGAATAAATCACTTATTGTTAGCAACGAAATCTCTACTCGAAATCAACTTTCCGGCTCTAGTTTATCAGCTAACTTCATCTCTCCTAATCCGAAACAGCAGCTGCAGAGGCAATGTTTCCAGTGAGCAAGAGGTTAATTGTTTTCAAAGCATCACATAATTCACCAGCAATCATGAATATGAAAGCAGTTGTGCACACTCAATGATCCGATACTGAGGTTCCAATTCTCTGTTCTTCCTTGTAATAAACATCTTGATTATTTCGATTTTCTCTCTGGTAAATTGCAACCTCACGTCACTTGTCATGTTCTGCCTTGTGACAATCTCAACATTGAATAAACTGATCATTATATTTGACATGGTAATGAGGCACAATCCTATCGTTTATAGGGAACACGTACTTTTCCTGAAGACTCTCCCACTGTGTAATATTCATGCTGCTCTGCTTTATACTGTCAGAGGCTGGGTTTACTGTCAATTTCATCTTCATTGATTTTTGGCCATTTCTGGTCAGAAGTCGGAAAGGAAATCTTTCATGAAAATGTCTGCGAATGAGGTTTCGGTTGGAATGATTGTGTTGAGCTTTACATTGAACATTCCCTGGGTTTTGATGTTAATAAGCCTGTGCACTCTTGAGAATGCTCGGTGCTTTTGCGTGGTTTTTAGTAGCTCTAACATTTCAGTAGAATGGACAACAAATGAGTTCCTGCAACATATTTTAACAACATGTGTTCATTTTATTCTGACTCTTGTTCACAACCCTTCTATTAACATTAATATCTCAGCGACCAGCAAAGACGGCAGGATCCTCCAAGGCTCACAAAAGTCGGAAGGTTTCCAGAGACCCAGAGACGGAGTATCAAAGGAAATCATTCAGTTTATTGCTTGTTATCTCAGGAGCTTTTGCCTTGTTTATAACAATATTGATGTTTTACTCCCTGTGGAGACGTATGCATTTCCTTGGCTACAGATTCATGTCAACCCTCGTCCTGGTATGTAAAATTGGATTCATCGTACACCTGCAGAGATGCTACACATGCATTTATTCCATGACCCACTAAGTTCAGAGAGCGTGGAAGATAGTGCTGAAATATCCCTTTAATCTCATTGTTAAATGACTAAACAGTGAAAAGAACCAAATTATTTATTGAGTATGAAATGTGCTGCCTCATTGTGTGCCTAATTTTCTTCAAATTTTGAATCAACTGTTATATACCATAACAATGGTGAAGATTCTGCTGCTCTTCGGTTGATTTCGTGTTCAGTGTTCACTTGTGCGCTAGTTATGTCACAAACAATGCGAAGCCAAAATGTTTCAAAAAAGTCTCTGCACGGTGGTAGGATTAAGTAGACCATTGATGTTTAAAGTAGACCATTGATGTTTAATTGCGAAGGGTGAATTGGATAGGACAACGAGCAATTAGATAAAGTTGAAATATGCATGGGAAACAGGGTAAATGTGAAAGCATCTTATTTTGACAGAGAATGGCCGCGTGATGCTACACTGTTGTGGGAAATGTCCTGCTTCGCCATGACACGAAACCACGTAGAGTTGTTTCCTTTTACAATGGAATGTCTGGAAAGGTGCTGAAGGTACCATGAGATGCTGAGGCTGCATGTCATCTTTGATTCACAATGGCGGTGACATTGCCCTAATCAGGGCACTTCGCTATGGAATCGGGTTGTGAATAATGCCAGGAGCCTCGAGTTCGTCAGACTAGCCATCGTAACACAGGATCAAAAATGGAGAAGAGGTTCGAGTAAGTAGATTTTTGTTGAATATTGCTAAAGTACTGTTATGATGGTGTAGGTGTGTACTGTAACTTTATAAAAGAGACAAAGCTAACAAGGACTGACAGAAAGCACATTAAGATGTAAACATCATATAAATGTAACACTTGATTGAAACATATACTTGAAGTTGGTTGCCATGAAACAAAACCAAATCAAATTCGGCCAATCAGATGAAATTGTGCGCCAGTTACCTAAATCCAGTCGGTTGTGAATTTAATATTTTGATGACTTCAAGCTAATGAAATTATTCGAATGTGTTGTGTTATAAAGCCGGATATTTTGAGCAGTTAGGGGGAAACTGGCAAACACCAACAAGTACAGACTGTGAACCATATCTCTTTCTGAAAATTTCCTATCCATAAGAAAAGTTGTACAGCAGAGGACGGAAGAAAAAATAACCCAGATAAACCCAGAGGAAAATCTACAGAGTAAAATCGACAAAGCTGACCAGTTTTGAAAAGTGTTTTTGTTTTTAAAAACGTATTATTTTTTTCAGCCCAGTAGAGGGAGAGACAAAAGATAGGTTTACGAGGAAGGAGTTGTAAATAATGGTGCGAACGCTATTTGTTGGACCTAAAGAATAAAACCGTTAATGTTTACTTCAAATAGTGCAATCTGGGATAGTTCTTTACCTCTCGAAATTTAATAGATTATGACGCAAGGTGAGCTTTTCTTTGTGTCGGGTTTAAATTAGCAGAAGGGGTTACACCGTGTAGGAACAGTTTGGCGGTTTTCGTTCCTGACTTGAACAGGTTTAGACAGATCCAGTCTGAGATGTCAACAGGGTTGAGTATATTGTGTTTCCGGAAAAAAAGAAGCACATTGGATTTACATACCTGCAGGGTAAGTGTCCAAGATCGTTAAATTAAACGTAGGTGTGACAATTTGTTTAATTTTGGTTACTTGTGGTTGGTTAAATTAAAACTTGAAGAAGTGGCTCCAAAAATTGGGAATAATTCTGGAGTTTGAATTTGATTCCTAAATTTGCCAAGAAAACTTAGAAAGAAAAGAAAAGACCATGTAATTAGAATTAGCAAAGAGGTTAGGATTAGGTTTAACAGAGGACAAAAGTAAAACTGAAATGGGATTGGCATTACTGAAGCAATTAGGTGTGATGAGAAACCGGCAAATGCAGTAGAGCGAGAATAAAGATAATGGGGGAAAATGAAATTATAAGATATACAAAGGGATAAAGAGAGAGAAAGAGAGAGGGGGAAGTGAATGTTCTTGGCTGAGCAAAGAGAGAGAAAAGAAGGGAAAGAGAAAGGGAGAGAGTAGAAAGACAGAGAGAAAGCGAGAAAAGATTCTTCGCTGAGGAAAAGAGAGAGATTTGAACTCAAGAAGGTGCTACTTCGTCGGAAGTGTTAAACTAACATGAAGGAAATTAAAAGAGAAGTTAGTGACATACAAATATGTGAAAACGCTGCCACAATCTCATCAGAACGATGTCGAAGCCTTCTATATTTCTTTTGAAAAATTGTCTAGGCAGAGGGTATGTTCCCAGGATTTATGGGTAATGCAAGTTCAGACTAAACTGGCAGGCAGAGCGAGTGAGGCATTTTTCAGGCTTTCAGACGTGGGTTCGGTGTCAAGAGATTGTGAAGAGATCAAACATGCTATTTTATGTGTTTATGAATTGGTACCACAGCGTATAGATGGCGAATCAGAAGCATAAAGAAGGAACCAGGTAAGAATTATGTTGGGTTTGAAAGAATTAAACATCGTCATTTTGATAGATGGTGTGGGCCTTAAAGATACGTAAGACCAATAAGGTTCTAAGGGAGATTATTTTGGTAGATGAGTTCAAAAACCTCACTTCCAAAGATGATACGTATTCACATGGAGGAAAACAAAATTCAGAAATTAGGAAGGGCAGCAGAATTCGGAGATGAATACACGTTGGCACCTAAGACACGTTACTGACCAGAATGTCGTCCTGTGACGAATAGGAGTTGGGAGAAGGGGAGATACTGCACTATGAAACCAAAAGTAAGGAACACTGGTCAGTGTTTACCAAAAGAAGTCCAAGAGGGTAGAAAGGTAATGAAAGGTGTTTTCACTATTAAGTAGAACTCTAAAGTCACAGTCGTGGCCGATAAAATAAGAGAATGTGGGACAAGATGTGGTAAATGAAGCTAGGCCAGTGGCATTAGAGAAAGTAGTAAAGGAAACCCTAAGAAGAGACGAGGAGCTGCAGGTAAGTGCACAGCCTAGGCAGGGTCTGGGTATGGAGTTAGTCCCTGGCCTCTTTAAGAATTCGCCACTGGGGTAAACTGTACTCATTTAGTGGGCAGCACAATGGTTAGCACTGCTGACTCACAGCGCCAGAGTCCATTTCCAGCCTCAGGCAACTCTCTGTGCGGAGTTTGCACATTCTCCCAGTGTCTGCGTGGGTTTCTTCCGGGTGCTCCGGTTTCCTCCCACAATCCAAAAATGTGCAGGTTAGGTGAATTGGCCACGCTAAATTGCCCGTAGTGTAAGATGAAGAGGTAAATGTAGGGGAATGGGCCTGGGTGGGTTGCGCTTTGGCGGGTTGGTGTGGACTTGTTGGACCGAAGGGCCTGTTTCCACACTGTAAGTAATCTAATCTAATCTAAGTAATCTAAAGAACAGGGGAAGAATGACATGAAGTTGGAATGTTGAGAGATACATGATGTAACCATTCTCTAATAGTAGGAGATAAAAGAATTTGCACTCTTTCCGATGTGTTATCCGAGAGTATGTTACTTTGTGGGATAGGTGGACAGAAATGTAGCCTTCGTCTGTGTAAGAACTGTTTGGCGTGCCAAAATAAGACTGGGGAAGAAACAGTGGGCGTGATTGACTGAGTGTCAGTACCAGGAATCCAGTTTGTTCTTGGGAGTCCTTTAGCAGGAGCCAAGGTGGGAGTGATACCACTTGTTGTGGAAAAGCCCAAGGAAGACCAAAAAACTGAGGGAGTTAGAAGAAAGATATCCTGGTATTTTCACAGATTGCGTATTTACAATATCCGAACATCATAAGTCAAAGTATGAAGCAAAGACTAAGGAGAAAGATGAAGGAGTATGGGTTCCGTTAGCGGACACCGTGTTTGATATAATGGTCTTGGAAAATCGGAACAGGCAGAAGGTCAAGCTAAAGTGTTTAATCCTCAAGGTCACGTCTTGTTTGAAAAGTTCAGGCAAAGGTACATAAACATTTTTAATGGCCTGGAATGCAAAGCTAAAGGTGTTAACTTTTGTCGTGCGTATCATACATGTCAAATGGCAGGTAAGCTACACGTGGTCATCAAACCAGCACATTTGTTGTCAATTCCATGTTCGAAGAACATTTCACGTGGGATATAATTGATTGCGTAGATCGCCTCCAGATACCACAAAGAGAGAAAAAACTGGAGAAACAGGTGTTAGTTACTGCCCTGTAGAATGAGGAATCGATTCCTGATAGAGTCACAGAGTCAGAGAGATTTACATCATGGAAACAGACCATTCAGTCCAACCCGTCCATGCCGACCAGGTATCCCAACCCAATCTAGTCCCACCTGCCAGCACTCGGCTTATATCCATCCAAATTCTTCATTTTCACATGTTTAAAAATATGAAGAATTCCTTGAGGAGGCGGATATGTTAGTAAACTTGTGGGTAAACTAGATAAATTCGGCCGTTGAAAAGTTTGCATCTGCAGGATGAGGACAAATTTCGGAATCAGATGGGGAGGAGTAATGCTATTGAACATGAAATAGACGTCTTAAATGTTCTTTTATTCAAACAACACCCCTATAGGCTCAAACCTTTAAAAGCCAGTCAGGTCCACAATGAGTTTGAAGCCATACTCAACGAGGATGTCTTTGGACTGATGTTCAAGTGGAGTTTTCTGATTGTCTTAGTTCCCAAATGAAACGAGAGTCAATGATGTTGGGTCGATTATTGGAAGGTCAGCGCCATTACAAATTCGGAGTCATTTCCAAAACCGAAATTTCAGGACAGCATTGAGAAAGTTGAACAGTCTAGTTATATCACCAAATTGGACATACTGCGTGGATACTGGCAGGTAACGTTATGGAAACGGTCAAGTCCATTTCTGCGTTTCTAACCTCAAATGGGCTACGTCAATTCAAAATGATGCCCTATGGAACGAAGAAAACACCTGCACATTCCAAAGAGACACGAACAAAGTTGTGGCCGTTTTAACAAATTGTGCAATCCATTTGGATGATGTCGTGACCTTTCGTAAGTCCTGGAAAGATCACATGGTACAGTTGACAGAGTTCTTTAAACGCCTATGAGAAGCAGAACCGGTTATTACCTTAAACAATGCTGAATTCGCGAAAGCAGAGTTTACTTTCCTGGTGCATAACGTCACTCATGGAAGTTGACCCCACGGAAAGCAAAGATGAAGATAGTCGAGGAATATCCACGACCAACCTCAAAGAAAGGTGCTTTGATACTTGGGGTTAAGCTGATTCTGTCGGAATATTATTCCAACCTTCAGCTAGTTAGTGTCACCATTAACCGATTTGCTGAAGATAAGCACAAAGTTCCAGTGACAGAGCAATACCAGGAGGCGTTCGAACATTTAAAGCAATATTAACCCCTGCACCAGTTTTAGCTGCACTAATCTTTTTGAAACCTTTCAAACTTGTGAAAGATCCTCGTGACTTAGGAGTTGAAGCTGTACTGCTAAAGGGAGATGATGATGGGATTGAACTGCCAGTTGGCGACTTTTCGAAGAAACTCAACATCCACCAGAGGAAACGCTCTACGGTCAGAAGAGAACATTGAGTTTGTTACTGGCCTGACAACATTTAATGTGTACGTCACGAACAATGTGTCACAGATGGCTGTGTACACAGATCAGACCAGTCTCACATTGTTTGAACGCTTGAAAGACAAGAATATTAACATATTCCGTTGGAATTGTATAATAGAGAACTGTAATTTACAAATCAAACCATTTGTGAATTGTAAGAAAGTAATCACAGATGTGTTTTTATGGATTTAACACAATGTCGAGATGAAATTGGTAACTATTCAATGTTGTGTGTGTGAGTGTATTTGTGTGTGTGTGTGTGTGTGTATCACACATACATGCATGCACATATATGGGAAGAGGTTACTATGAACTTAAATTAAAGGTATATGTATGTCATGATAATGTGGTTAATTAATGGTTCTTTTTTTTTTCTTCAGGGCAAGTGTTATAAAGGTGTAGTTGTGCAATGTACCTTTCAGAGAGAGGGGAAGCCAGCAAGGACTGACTGAAAGCGCAAAGAGTGCTGAACGTGGCTAAAAATGTCACACTTGATTGAACCAAGTTTCAGGTATTGCAATTTCATGGAACACAACCAAATTTAAATTCGACCAATCAGTTTAAGCTGTGCGCCAGATGCAAAATTCCATTCAAATTTTATTTTAGTGTTTGGATGACGCCAATCCAATGAAATGATCTGATGTTTTGCGGTATCAAACTGGATATTCTGAACAGTTAGGAGGAGAATTGCCAAACATCAACAAGTATACACTGCTAGCCAAATAGCTCTGTGAAAAAGAAAAGGTGTTCAGCAGAAGACCAAAGAAGAGACGATCCAGGAAACCCCAGAGGAAAATCGACTAAGCTGACTGATTCTGAAACGTGCCTCTGTTATTTTCGCTTGGACAGGTCATGGCTTTAGAAACCTCTGCCAAAGAGGCTTTCACGAGTGACAGCAATGTATTGGCACACGTTGCTGTCCCTGGTTGGAGATGTTGGTGAGAGTCAATGTTTAATGGATTGTCAGTCGAACAGGTTGGTTAATTCTGGACTGAGAAATGCACTTTAAATATTGATGCCAAAGCTAATGGCGCCCTCAGATTTATGCTGTGACTTGTTGATAGCTAGCAATGAATTGTCACCTCCAGGATATTGATCATGTGTCACTGAGCGATTAAAGCATCGTCAAATACTTAGGTGTGGTTATTTGATTTAATTCTGTTGGAGCTTTCATTTTCTCTGAAGATGGCACGGCACAAAAGGCCCTTTGCAATTCGTCAGACCAAACGTGAACGTTGTGTGGGTTTTGCTGCATTTGGACATTGCGAAGTTCAGTACAAATATACGCCTTCAAACCCCTGTGATTCACATCCAGTTGTAACTGCGCTTGGAAATGAAACAGATAATGGAAGGGTGCTGTAAGTATCCCCTTCTGGGATGATGGGGAGTCCCGCATTTCGTGATAAATGCCAAGGCGGGAATATTTGCTCTCGCATTCAGTATTACTATGATTCTTCTTGTTTTAATTGTGTGATCTCTCTGTCTCATTCAGATGTTGAAATAGTTTAATGTGAGCAAATGCGAGGTCTTGCATTTGGAAAAAAGAATACAAGCATCGACTACTTTCTAAACGGTGAGAAAAGTCCTAAAGCCAAAGTACAAAGGGATCTTGGAGTGCTGGTCGAGATTCTCTAAAGGTAAACATGCAGGCTGAGTCCGTGATTAAGAAAGCGAATGCAATGTTGTCATTTATCTCTAAAGGGTTGGAATATAAAAGCTGAAAATGTGTTGCTAGAAAAGGGCCGCATGTCAGGCAGCATCCAAGGAACAGGAGAATCGACGTTTCGGGCATAAGCCCTTCTTGAGGAATGATGCTTATTCCTGAAGAAGGGCTTATGCACGAAACGTCGATTCTCCTGTTCCTTGGATGCTGCCGGACCTGCTGCGCTTTTCCAGCAGCACATTTTCAGCTCTGATCTCCAGCATCTGCAGCCCTCACTTTCTCCTTGGAATATAAAAGCACCGTTGTGCTACTGAGACTTTATAAAGCTCGGGTTAGGCCACATTTGGAGTATTGTATCCAGTACTGATTCCCACACCTCAGGAAGGACATACTGGCACTGGAGCAGGTCCAGCGGAGATTCACACGGATGATACCTGGAATGGTACGTCAAGCCTACGAGCTACGGCTGAGGATCCTGGGATTGTATTCATTGGAGTTTAGAATTTAAGGGGAGATCTAATAGAAACTTACAAGATAATGCATGGCTTGGAAAGGGTGGACGCTAGGAAATTGTTTCCGTTAGGCCAAGAGACTAGGACCCGTGGACACAGCCTTAGAATTAGAGGGGGTCAATTCAGAACAACAGTGCGGAGACATTCCTTCAGCCAGAGAGTGGTGGGCCTGTGGAATTCATTGCCGCGGAGTGCAGTGGAGGCCGGGACGCTAAATGTCTTCAAGGTAGATAATTTCTTGATGTCACAAGGAATTAAGGGCTACGGGGAGAATGCGGGTAAATGGAGTTGAAATGCCCATCAGCCATGATTGAATGGCAGAGTGGACTCGATGGGCCGAATACACTTACTTCCACTCCGGTGTCTTATGTTCTTACGGTTTTATAGTTTAGTGGGTGGTGTGCTTCCTTTGCAAATACCTGCTACATAACATTTTATCACAATACTCTCAGAAACCGTATTATCCTTATCGTCCATGGCAGGATGTTTAAGTGTGGAGCCAGTGCTGCGCTCCCTCAACGCTGAAACTCGACACTGTGCTGCTACCAATATTTTGACTCTTTTACAATGCGTCATTTCATCATACTGACCCCTCCGACTGTGCAGTGCTCCCTCAGGATTGACCTTCTGACAAGATGGTGCTCAAAGAGCACAGACTCTCCATAAGTGCAGTGCTCTAATAGCACTTACCCTTGAACAATGTCCAGTCCTGAAGGACTGACCAGCCGACAATGCAGCGAGCACTCAATCTCAAGGCGCCAATAACAAAGAACAAAGAAATTTACAGCACAGGAAAATGCCCTTTGACCTTGCCAAACGTGCGATAATCGAGGTTCGATATCTAATTGTGACGCTTATTTTCTAAAGATCTGCATCTCTTTGCTCTGTGTCCCTTCATGCATCTTAAATGACGCTATCGTTCCCGCCTCTCCCACCTCCATCGGCAAGTTAGGTGGACAGGCAGGTAGTACTGAGGAATTGGGGAGGCTGCAGAAGGATCTAACCGTTTGGGAGAGTGGTCCGGGAAATGGCTGATGAAATTCAATGTGAGCAAATACGAGGTCTTGCACTTTGGAAAAAAGAATACAAGCATGGACTACTTTCTGAACGGTGAGAAAATTTATCAAACCAAAGTACAAAGGGATCTGGGAGTGCTATTCGAGGAATCTCTAAAGGTAAACATGCAGGTTGAATCCGTGATTAAGAAAGCGAATGCAATGTTGTCATTTCTCTTAAGAGGGTTGGAATATAAAAGCACCGTTGTGCTACTGAGACTTTATAAAGCTCGGGTTAGGCCCCTTTGGAGTACTGTGTCCAGTACTGATTCCCACACCTCAGGAAGGACATACTGGAACTGGAGCGGGTCCAGCGGAGATTCACACGGATGATACCTGGAATGGTACGTCAAACATACGAGCTACGGCTGAGGATCCTGGGATTGTATTCAATGGAGTTTAGAATTTAAGGGGAGATCTAATAGAAACTTACAAGATAATGCATGGCTTGGAAAGGGTGGACGCTAGGAAATTGTTTCCGTTAGGCGAGGAGACTTGGACCCGTGGACACAGCCTTAGAATTAGAGGGGGTCAATTCAGAACAACAATGCGGAGACATTTCTTCAGCCAGGGAGTGGTGGGCCTGGAGAATTCATTGCCGCAGAGTGAAGTGGAGGCCGGGACGCTAAATGTCTTCAAGGTAGATAATTTCTTGATGTCACAAGGAATTAAGGGCTATGGGGAGAATGCGGGTAAATGGAGTTGAAATGCCCATCAGCCATGATTGAATGGCAGAGTGGACTCGATGGGCCGAATACACTTACTTCCACTCCTGTGTCTTATGTTCTTACGGTTTTATAGTTTAGTGGGTGGTGTGCTTCCTTTGCAAATACCTGCTACATAACATTTTATCACAATACTCTCAGAAACCATATTATCCTTATCGTCCATGGCAGGATGTTTAAGTGTGGAGCCAGTGCTGCGCTCCCTCAACGCTGAAACTAGACACTGTGCTGCTACCAATATTTTGACTCTTTTACAATGCGTCATTTCCTCATACTGACCCTCCGACTGTGTAGTGCTCCCTCAGGATTGACCTTCTGACAAGATGGTGCTCAAAGAGCACAGACTCTCCATAAGTTCAGTACTCTAATAGCACTTACCCTTGAACAATGTCCAGTCCTGAAGGACTGACCAGCCGACAATGCAGCGTGCACTCAATCTCAAGGCGCCAATAACAAAGAACAAAGAAATTTACAGCACAGGAAAAGGCCCTTTGACCTTGCCAAACGTGCGATAATCGAGGTTCGATATCTAATTGTGACGCTTATTTTCTAAAGATCTGCATCTCTTTGCTCCGTGTCCCTTCATGCATCTTAAATGACGCTATCGTTCCCGCCTCTCCCACCTCCATCGGCAAGTTAGGTGGACAGGCAGGTAGTACTGAGGAATTGGGGAGGCTGCAGAAGGATCTAGACCGTTTGGGAGAGTGGTCCGGGAAATGGCTGATGAAATTCAATGTGAGCAAATACGAGGTCTTGCACTTTGGAAAAAAAGAATACAAGCATGGACTACTTTCTGAACGGTGAGAAAATTTATCAAACCAAAGTACAAAGGGATCTGGGAGTGCTATTCGAGGAATCTCTAAAGGTAAACATGCAGGTTGAATCCGTGATTAAGAAAGCGAATGCAATGTTGTCATTTCTCTCAAGAGGGTTGGAATATAAAAGCACCGTTGTGCTACTGAGACTTTATAAAGCTCGGGTTAGGCCCCTTTGGAGTACTGTGTCCAGTTTTGATCCCCACACCTCAGGAAGGACATACTGGCACTGGAGCGTGTCCAGCTGAGATTCACACGGTTGATCACTGGAATGGTAGGTCTAACATACGAGCTACGGCTGAGGATCCTGCGATTGTAATCATTGGAGTTTAGAAGGTTAAGGGGAGATCTAATAGAAACAGACAAGATAATACATGGCTTGGAAAGGGTGGACGCTAGGAAATTGTTTCCGTTAGGCGAGGAGACTTGGACCCGTGGACACAGCCTTAGAATTAGAGGGGGTCAATTCAGAACAACAATGCGGAGACATTTCTTCAGCCAGGGAGTGGTGGGCCTGTGGAATTCATTGCCGCAGAGTGAAGTGGAGGCCGGGACGCTAAATGTCTTCAAGGTAGATAATTTCTTGATGTCACAAGGAATTAAGGGCTATGGGGAGAATGCGGGTAAATGGAGTTGAAATGCCCATCAGCCATGATTGAATGGCAGAGTGGACTCGATGGGCCGAATACACTTACTTCCACTCCTGTGTCTTATGTTCTTACGGTTTTATAGTTTAGTGGGTGGTGTGCTTCCTTTGCAAATACCTGCTACATAACATTTTATCACAATACTCTCAGAAACCATATTATCCTTATCGTCCATGGCAGGATGTTTAAGTGTGGAGCCAGTGCTGCGCTCCCTCAACGCTGAAACTAGACACTGTGCTGCTACCAATATTTTGACTCTTTTACAATGCGTCATTTCCTCATACTGACCCTCCGACTGTGTAGTGCTCCCTCAGGATTGACCTTCTGACAAGATGGTGCTCAAAGAGCACAGACTCTCCATAAGTGCAGTACTCTTATAGCACTTACCCTTGAACAATGTCCAGTCCTGAAGGACTGACCAGCCGACAATGCAGCGTGCACTCAATCTCAAGGCACCAATAACAAAGAACAAAGAAATTTACAGCACAGGAAAAGGCCCTTTGACCTTGCCAAACGTGTGATAATCGAGGTTCGATATCTAATTGTGACGCTTATTTTCTAAAGATCTGCATCTCTTTGCTCCGTGTCCCTTCATGCATCTTAAATGACGCTATCGTTCCCGCCTCTCCCACCTCCATCGGCAAGTTAGGTGGACAGGCAGGTAGTACTGAGGAATTGGGGAGGCTGCAGAAAGATCTAGACCGTTTGGGAGAGTGGTCCGGGAAATGGCTGATGAAATTCAATGTGAGCAAATACGAGGTCTTGCACTTTGGAAAAAAGAATACAAGCATGGACTACTTTCTGAACGGTGAGAAGATTTATCAAACCAAAGTACAAAGGGATCTGGGAGTGCTATTCGAGGAATCTCTAAAGGTAAACATGCATGTTGAATCCGTGATTAAGAAAGCGAATGCAATGTTGTCATTTCTCTCAAGAGGGTTGGAATATAAAAGCACCGTTGTGCTACTGAGACTTTATAAAGCTCGGGTTAGGCCCCTTTGGAGTACTGTGTCCAGTTTTGATCCCCACACCTCAGGAAGGACATACTGGCACTGGAGCGTGTCCAGCTGAGATTCACACGGTTGATCACTGGAATGGTAGGTCTAACATACGAGCTACGGCTGAGGATCCTGCGATTGTATTCATTGGAGTTTAGAAGGTTAAGGGGAGATCTAATAGAAACTGACAAGATAATACATGGCTTGGAAAGGGTGGACGCTAGGAAATTGTTTCCGTTAGGCGAGGAGACTTGGACCCGTGGACACAGCCTTAGAATTAGAGGGTGTCAATTCAGAACAGAAATACGGGGACATTTCTTCAGCCAGAGAGTGGTGGGCCTGTGGAATTCATTGCCGCGGAGTGCAGTGGAGGCCGGGATGCTAAATGTCTTCAAGGCAGGGGTTGATAAATTCTTGATATCACAAGGAATAAAGGGCTACGGGGCGAATGCGGGTAAATGGAGTTGAAATGCCCATCAGCCATGATTAAATTGCGGAGTGCACTCGATGGGCCGAATGCCCTTACTTCCACTCCTATGTCTTATGTTTTTATGGTCTTATTTTGAGAAACTCCCTTCCACTACTACTCTCTGTTTCCTGTTGTCCAGCCAGTTCACTCTCCATCCAGCGAGAACACCCTGGACCCCATGCACCTTCATCTTCTCCATCAGCACATCATGGGGAACTTTATGAGACGCCTACTTAAGTCCATGTTATGACATCTACAGCCCTTCCTGCAATAGTGCATACCATTCCCGTGCTTACAGATTGAAGTGTGATGCTCCCTCAGACGTGACTCTATCACCATAAGTGCCGTCTTTTGTACGGAATATCCGCCGCTTCCTCAGCACTGACCAACTGACAATGTCCTCTGCCTGGGGACAGACCATCTGGCAGCATAACACTTCTTCAGATAGGCCCACTTTGGATGTAGGGATCCCTCTGTACTGACCACGATTACATGACACCTGCAGTGTTGCAATTAGTTTTGAGCATTTAAAGTGAGGAGGATGTTCTGTTTATACATGGAGAGTCATGAAGATTTGGCAGACCGATTGGCAGGATGGCAGGACTGATGCATGATAAGAGACTATGTAGGTAAGAACTATTTTTCATGCAGTGGGAATGGGGAGTGGAGTTCTCAACAGATTAGCTGAGGTCACCTACAGTACACAAAACAGGCAATTTCACCCAACAAGACAACAACCACTATCCGAAGAGTAACCTAACCAGAGCCTTTCGCCGATCCTATATTTACCCCTGATTAATGCCCCGAGCACGATGGGCAATTTAGCATTGCCAATTCACCTGACAAGCATATTTCAGATTGTGGGAGGAAACCCAAGCACCCGGAGGAACCCCATGCAGACATGGTGATAATGTGCAGACTCCACACAGACATTCGTCTGAGGCGGGAATCGAACTTGGGATTCCAGGACTGTGAGGCAGCAGTGCGAACTACTGAGCCACCATGCCTGCCCAACGCAAAACTTATGATGTTGCAATGGACCTGAGATGATCGACAAAAAGGGGACGGTGGCTTATTTTGTGTATTTAGTACAGTCCGGCAAACAATGGGTGGGAGGTGGAACATCACATTTGGAGGAAGAATTTGGAAACCTGCAGGATTGGTTGGGTTTAGCTTGTTGGTAATTTTAATTATCCGAGGGAACACCCGGAGAAAACAACGCGTGGTCTGAGGAGGGGAGTAATTTCTGCAGTGTGTGCAGCGGAACATTCTAAAGCAGCAGATTTCGAGTCCAACGAGCAAAAGAGACATCCTGGATCGCGGCTTTGGAATTTAAGGAGATCAACATGGGAAATTCACAGGCCGGGAGCATTTGGGAAACAGCGATCATAACATGATACGGTTCAATCTGAAGTTTCAAAAGGATACTCATCAGTCAATAATTACGACCTTTGATTGGAAATGTGGAGATATATAGGGATCTTTAAGTTGAACAGGATTACATCGACTGGAAATGCATTGTAATGGCAAAACTATGGATTAAAATGAACACATTTCAAAAAGGAGATAAGGAGGGTGGTGTCTGTGTACCGACTGAAGAGGAATAGATATGGGCTATCTAAAACTATCCTAAGTTCCCTGGAAGCCCAAGGCTTGAGATGAGAAAATAAGGCAGGAAAATGATGTATATGCTGAAATAATGATTGCTCCTTGTTAGAGACAATGCAGGATCAGGATGACACGTTGAGGGCAGTACAGGAACAGAGGAACCTTGTGTTTAATGGACATGGTTCCCAAAAGATGGCCCTGCAACTTCAAAGAGTTGATATAACAGATGAAAAAAATCACTGCATTCCATTCTCATACTACATGGAATTTTATTTTGTTTCCCTCGGAAAAACATGGCTATGAAGTCCACCCTTATTTGTACCCGCAGGTGAATGAGAAAGAACTTGGCAACCATTTAACGAAAATAGTTCAAGGTAATAATTAAGGCTGCTGATTACATGCTCACCGTGTCCCATCTGTTCCACTCATCCAAAAATGCAGTGAGGCAGGAATTCCGAATCAGAATTCAAAGGTTGATTCCCACCTCGGCCAGGGATGGTAACTGACGTGTGTCAGGACATCCACAAACAGCTTGACGGACGATTGTAACAAGCCTGCTTCATTTCCCTGTTCACAATGGGTACAGTCAGTTGTCTGGCAATTTAGCATGTTGAAGGTGGAGGCAATGGGCACCGTATCTGTGTGATGATTAACCATTGAATCGTCTATGAGGTCATGTAGTTCCAACTCTCATGCGCATGTGCCTCAAATTTTGGCTGGGCAGTGCTTCGTGAAGGGTGGCAATAACATTGATTTTGATACTCAAGTGACTGATGGTCACAGAGCGCTTCACTGTTCATAGACTCGACGAACTGTGGGTTATGATAGGAGGTGTGGATACATTTAAAAGTGAAAGGTGAGCACGCGGCATGCTGGGAAATCCCAAGATGGTTTGGCAGCGTCCCAAGTGCAAGACAAACATTGATTACGTTTCGAGTTTAAATTCTGAAGAAACTCTGATGGAAGTCAGATTGGCCTGAACATTCACGTTGTTTTGATCTCTCTCAATGCCTTTCCATGGATTATGCCACAACTGCTCAGTTTCTCCATTGGCGTTTGCTTCAATTTCCAAAATAAGCACAAAGAAAATTTAGAATTTTGTCTGTTGAGATATGCAAAAAAGGTCGAAAATGGAGGTGTTGGAGAACGAATGAGGCCATTCTGAGTCCTCAACTGCTCCTGCTATTCCACAAGTGCTTGCCTGTGATAGCTGGTGTTATTGCATCCACTCAGTTCATCCCACCCTCTGTATCTCTGCAATCGCTCGCTGCCTGAAAACACTTCTTGGCATGTATACTCCTCAGGATCGGTATTCCCTGAACATGATGAGAACTACCCTGAGCCACTGAGCTTTCAGCAGTCAAATTAAATGCTAAATTTTCCCATCCTCATTTCTGCTGTACTTTGAGGGTAATGCTTTGTCAAGTCTCTGTGCACTTGTTACCAATAACTTAAGATTTATGATCGACAAGTCAATATTTTTATTATATGTTATATATGAGCAATAGCAGAACGTTTTAGTTTTCAATTTCTTCCCATATGACCGGAAGAGGCAGAGGGAGAATTTGACCATAGAGTCCACTTCCTTTTCTTTTCTCAAGACACTTACTTAGTGGTTAGCACTGCTGCCTCACAGCGCCAGAGACCTGGGTTCAACTCCCGCCTCAGGCGACTCTCTGTGTGGAGTTTGCACATTCTCCCCGTGTCTGCGTGGGTTTTCTCCGGGTGCTCCGGTCTCCTCCCACAATCCAAAAATGTGCAAGTTAGGTGAATTGGCCATGCTAAATTGCCCGTAGTGTTAGGTGAAGGGGTAAATGTAGGGGTATGGGTCAGGGTGGTATATGCTTCGGCGGGTCGGTGTAGACTTGTTGGGCCGAAGGGCCTGTTTCCACACTGTAAGTAATCTAATCTAATCCCCTTATTAATTGAACACGCTTTTTCATGAATGAGCCGCATAGTCGTCTGTGGTAATGAACACCATACTAACCTTCTGACAGAAGATGTTCCTTAAGATCTCTCTTAAAGGGTTGACTTCCTTACCCAAAAAGGACACACTCCAACAAAGTGTCACCTCAAAGGAAGTGCTGGCGATCGCAAATAATTGTACGATGTTAAGCACCTATCCCTGTCTCCTCAGTTACCGAAGAGTCCATATTCACTGTAAGAAGATCGAGAGAGTACACAAGCTTGAGCTGACAGGTGGTAAGTGACTATTGCCCTGCACTAGTGCCAGGAAATAAGCTCCTGCAATAAGAGTGAAAGTGAGGACTGCAGATGCTGGAGATCAGTGTCAAGTAGTGTGCAGCTCAAAATAATAATATGTCAGGCACCAAAAGAAGAAAAGAAATGTCGACGTTTCAGGTAAAAGCCCTTCATCAGGAATATCACATTTCTGATGAAGGGTTTATCGCTGAACATCGACACTCCTACTCATCTGATGATCCCTGACCTGCTGTGATTTTCTAGTGCCACACTTCTGATCTCAAATCAGAGATAATGTAATCACTGCTCTTTGATATTCAATGTTGACAATTCGACAGTATTTCTTAATTTTGCAATTTTAAGGCTTTCATGTTGACTTTTAGTTATATTTTCTTACCTTTCTCCATAAAATACAGGATTTGTCATTAGACACCTCTGTATCTGAGATGGCGTGGGGAATGTGGTCAATACACACTTTTCACTTTGCTTCTCTCTCACTGTGCTTGAGCGCACTTGACAAAAATTCCAATTCTAATTCTTTTTCTAAATCGAGTACACATTCTAATTCTAGATTCCCCCAACTGCATTCTGGGGAAGTGAGCTCGTAAGACTCACAATCATCTGAGAGAAGCAGCTATTTCTCATCTCAGCTTTCAACCTATCTCTTTTTACTCTGTATCCCAGTTCTCTTGGTTGAAACTATCCCACAAAAAAGAATAATTTGCTCAGTGTCCGCCTTATCAATTGCCTTTCTCCTAAAAATGCCTCAATCAGATAAACACTCACCCTTCTGAACTCCATCATGAGGTTCTTCTTCAAGCCAAAGTTACTTGCACTCCTTTTATTACAGCTTTATCATGTGTGGAAGCAACTTGATGAACGTCCTCTGAACTGCCTCCAGTGCCACCACATCTTTCCTCAAGAAAACTAATCAAAACTGGACAAAATACTCCAACTGTGGTCTCACGACGTCTGTTTAATTGTAATAACATTTTGACTTTATATAGTTCAGTCCTTTTGCAGTAAATTCAGGATTCAATTTTCCTTTCTTATTATATCCTGCATTATGTCCCAATGGTTCAGGAGGATGGCAATTAAAGGATCCGAGGTATCTCATATGAATTTCCAACTGAACGAGATTAAACTGGGATGAGTCCTTGGATGAATTGGAAATCATGTACTTTTATATGTCACTCGGCGGCATTAGGAAGGTGTGAAATAAGAAGTGACTATGGAGAGATCCTTTGCGGGCGCGGTGTGCAGGTTTTTTTTTTACTTTGAGTGAATCATTAAAGAAGATGTTAAACTGCATAATCACAATTCCAGAAAAGTTTCAAATATGACAGTGACACCTTTGGTTTGGAAGGGATTTGCACCATCACACAAGCATGGTGGTAAGACACATAGCAGCCAGTATCTGATAAAGAGTCAGGATAGACCTCAGTGACAGAATGAAGGGTCGTCAATCAGGTCCTCCTGATAACGGGGACTCCTTTGCTCCTCAGATCTGCCTGACCTGCTGTGCTTTATTCCAGCCCCACATTTTACCGACTTAGATGCAGAATGGCCAGACACACCTTCAGTGAACGATTTTGTAGTTTGTTAATTGGACATGACATGATCTTCAAAGCAGAGAGATTCAATCGCTACTCCATTCTCATCACTGATGGACTGTAACTGCATCGGAAAACCAAAGAGGGTGGCCGTGTGTTCGTAAATCTCTGCTTTGATCTCCTCAGCGTCTTCGTGACTGCAATTGCGATACAAACTGTCCGCATGTGAATAGCAAGAGACTTCTATCATCAATACATTTACATGCATGGTAGGGGCTCGCTCCGCCTTGGTCGTGTCAAATTGACAACAAAACCGAGTGGATGGGCACTTTCGCTAAACGTTCACCTCTGAAGAGGAACAGACTTGCTGATAGTCTCCGTCCTGTCTCCCACTCTTCAGTGAGCTGCAGCGCATGAGGTGTCCGTGGACATTGACCAACAGCTCACTCTCTTTTGTTGGGTACTGTGGTCAAACTCTTTTATATTCAACTTCAAAATCTTTTCGGATTACTTCTTCAATCATTGTAGTGTATATTGTGCAGCAGGTGTACATTGAACAGAGCAAAACACACCCATAAAAAAGATAAAAACACCCACTCAGTCGAAAGCTGCTTCAGGTCTTTTTACTGCCATCATTACGGTACCATATGTCCACCAGCTTCACAACACAGTTTTCGTTGTGGCCAATGGAGCTGAATGTAGATAAATTCAATACATTGGATTTTGGTAAGCCAAACAAGGATAGAACTTATGCTGTTGATGGGACGTCTGTGGAATGTTGCCGAACAGAGAGACCCAGGAGTTCAGTGACATGGTTACTTGAAAGTGGTTTCGCAGGTATACGGGGTGGTGAAGAAAATGCGTAACACGCGTTCACTTTAACATAGAGGAGGTGGAATCAATCCCTTTTCATTGAGAATGAATACTATGCGCGGATTGGCACTGACCCCTTGAAAAGAGCATCGTGTATGCTCATGGGGACTCTGAGGAGTTCGAAGAGAAAATGCGAAGAGCAATGTATATTCTCCTGCGTTTTCTGATTCTGGCCTCGCTGATGCGTGTTTTAGAAGGAATATTTGCTAGGCTTTTTTTAAAGAGTGGATGCTTATCTGAATAGGATCATGGAAGAGCAGATGAAGGCCATTCGTAATTCAAGATACTAATGTCTCTCATTTCAGTGACTCTAATATAGAATTGGTGGGCTGATTAGTGACAAATGGGTTTCTGCCAAATAAGTGCGAGTACATGCACTTGGGTAGGCCCAACAAGACAAGGTCTAACAAAAGATTGGGATGCCCCTGCGGAAGCATCAACGGTCACAAGGAAATGGGAGTACATAGTCACTGACTTCATAAGATATCCAGACAGGCAGATCAAATGTTTAAGAAGTTACATATCATACTTGCCATTATTAGCTGAGGTGCAAATTTAAACAAAGGTGATGTTTGAACAGCGTCAAATATTGCTCAGTCCACAGTGAGTATGTGCCTGATGGAGGGCTTGTGCCCAAGAATCATGTTTGCTCCTCGGATGATGACTAGACTGCTGAACTTTTCCTGTACTATATTATCGACTGATTATATTGTGTGCAGTTCTGGAATGCTCATCGTATGAGATATCAAATTTTATTGGAGAAGATGCAATGGTTCTGGGGATTGTCCAGGATATTGCCTTGGGCTCGAGTGTTGAAGAGCGTTTCAACAGATTCGGTTTGTTTCTTTTTCAGTAAAGGAGATTGAGAGTGGACGTGATTGAGGTGTACAAATTTATGAGAAGCAGGAAGGACGCTTTTCCCCATCATGAGCGGTACAATCAATAGGAAGCAAAATATTAAGGTAAGCAGCAGAAAGTTTATGGTAGATGTGAGGAAAAACGTTTTTGTTCAGAGAGTGGTGGGGGTGAGAAAATCAGGTCGTCTACGTTTGGGAGAACAAAACCCTCAAGCCATAAATAAATATTCAAATGTGCATGCAATAAAGTGTGCCAAACGCTGGAAAATAGGATTTGAATAGTGAGGCAGTTGGAAGGATGCGTTGGGTCAAAAGGCCTTTTCCTTTGCTGTCGATTATGGACCTTGCTGACACTGTCGAGGGAAATGTACTTGACCGAATTAGCAGAATGATAACAATCTGTCGCTTGGAATGGCGCAGAATAATGTGCTGGGAGGCGGCGATGATGTGGTCGTGATGGGGGGTGGGGTTGTTGGGGGCGGGCTTGGTGGTTGGGTCTCATACCAGCATTGCCTTTCTTAGAGAAGACGTTGCTTCACTCCCGAAACCGACTGTGCCAGGTCGGTTAGATCAGCTTTGAAAAGTTGACATGCTGGATTTTTCGTTTTGTGTTCTTCCCTGGATGAGCATGTAGGCGAGAAAATAAGGATTGAACACTGATTTCTGTGACTCACTGATTTGAACAACGCCAGAGGTTTGTTGTGGAAATTTGATAGCAAATTACAGGGAGCGCATCATTGTTCGAGAGAGAGTACAGAAGGGATGCACACGAATGGAACTTGAATCTGAACGAGTAACTCTGGAAACTCCAACAATATATAACAGTTCCTGGAACCTTGAACTAGAATGTGTAACTTTATCTTTCGACCGGTACCGAGATATTGGGATGAACGTTCTGTCTGTTTGTGCCGTTACTTTACTGTGGTGCAATGATTCCCTTCTCCTTATCCTTCAGTAGCATAACAACGGGAATATTGGAATATTGCACAGCATTCTGGTTTGTGTGTGTATCAGTGATAGCAGACGTCAGAGTTGGTCTGTCTCCACCGTTGCGTCAATAATCTCTCCTCTTCAGTTCCATAGACGGATTCTCCTCTTGTGAATTTATCAGAGGAGTGTGCAGAGCAAATCGTTATGATGCACGAGACGTTTACATCGTTGTGTATTGCCCTGAAGGGTTACGCTGCTGTCAGAAGTAATGATTGAGTGATTGGGAATTGTCCCACATGTAATCCCTCTGAAGCTGGGACTGATACTAACTGCATTCCTTGTTGTTCAGGTTCAGCTACAATGGATCAATTTAGTCACACCTGAAGCATTGCATTCTGACTTGTGGTAATCAAACGTCAAGCATTGATTGCAGCACATTGCCCTTGACGCATTTTTCATTGTTATTTCTTTGTCTGTTCATACCGACTGAAGGAGAGGAGAAGTTAGGAAAAGGCAAGAGCATCATCACACCTAATACATCGCACATAGACAGTATTACAGAATCATTGCTTCCCGCCAAGTCGCAGCTTCGATCAGGAGCATTCCCTGTATATCCTTGCCCCACTGGAAGGACACAAACTCCAGAGATGATGGCGCAGTTGTGTCTACGGCCCAAAGTGACTGGCATCGGATAAAATCAAATTTGGCGTCTAACTCTGCGTGATCTCACTAAGTACATCCAGACCTGGGAATGGAGTCCCTTTGCTGACTTTCCAACAAGTACCCTCCCTCGGCTAGCCAATCCGACTGCCTGTTAATAGAATTCCATATATAGAATGCTTTGAGGGGAGTGAACGGCACAGATCAGAATCTGCTTTGGTCAACAGAAACGGCTGACCGCATCGAACAGTGGGGATCAGATATAGAACTGATCGAAGTAGGGTTCCAACAGTACTCTACCCTGAGCATTGTGGCAGCCTAGTCTGTTATTTTGAGTAACAACACTGAATCCACATTGCATGTTCCCCTCATATAGACATGTCGAGAGGGTGATTATTTTATCATTTTTAATAAAACACTTGTCCATCATTTTGATGTACAAATATCTGGTCATAATGCCTCTGTTATAGCCTTAAATGCAAGTCACCAACATGTTACCAATGCTCTGAAAGATGTTAGTGCTCCAAAAGGTGCTGGTGAAGGGTCGCTCCGTTCATCACTTCATCTGAAACGTCTATTAGCTGTCCTCTCACTCTCACTCAAGCATTCTTCATATTTCTGCTTCGCTCTCCTTCCTCACCCTCTCCATCTCACACTCTAATCGACCGCTTAACTTCTTGTTGTCCCAGTCTCATCGACATGCTCCTCCATTATGATTTCAAACATAGAGCAGTACCTCAAAAGAACAGGCCCTTTGGCTCATCGTGTCTGTGCAGACATACAATGTGTTTCTAAACTGATTCCATTCGTCTGAACATGGTCAGAAAGCTGTTATTTTCTCTGTACTCATGTTTCTCCCCACATTAC
The DNA here is from genome assembly GCF_037043375.1 of Chiloscyllium plagiosum. NCBI lineage: Eukaryota > Metazoa > Chordata > Chondrichthyes > Orectolobiformes > Hemiscylliidae > Chiloscyllium > Chiloscyllium plagiosum. The sequence goes on from NW_028270179.1 coordinate 32,054,854, forward strand.
ATTGAAACGTTGCTGTCGTATCTGTTTTAACGCTTCCTCACAAGCTGGCAGCGTGTTACAGGCACTTGCCACCCTTTGCATAAAAAATAATTTTGCCTCTCTTATCTACGTTAAAGTTTATCCTTCTCATCTTAAACCTGGTTTCTGATATTTCAACCCCATGAAGATGGTCGTGCAATTCACTTTGTTCATGCCACTCATAATTTCTTACACCTCTGTGAATGCACGACTGAACCTCTAAATCTCCTGTGAAATGTTTATTGAACTTCTCCTCATGGCAAATCCACTCGAACCCAGGCAGCATCCTAATAACTTTTGTGCGACATCTCCAAAGACGTCCTGTGCTGCGGAAAACGGATGTGCACACAATGCTGCAAGTGTCACGGAACAATATTTTTCACAAGCTGCCGAATGATTTGCCAACTTTTACAGTCGATGTCCTGACTAATGAAGACTACCACTCCACACGTCTTCTTTACCACGTAATCTGTTTTTTTTTTTTGCCACTTTCAGGAAGCAATGTATTTGCATCCCAATATTTGTCTGTGTATCAATGCTCCTCAGGGTCCTGCCAGTTACTGCATTAATTCCTCTTGCATAGACCTGCCAAAGTCAATGACTTCTAACAGAGTCAGATAATCATAGAGATGCGTAACAAAGCAAAAGTCCCTTCGGTCCAACTCGTCAGTGACAACCAGGTAACCTAAGTTAATCTAATACTATTTGCCATCAATGGGTCCATATCTCTCTAAATCTCTCCAATTCCGGTACCTATCAAGATACCTTTTAAATCTTATAAATTAACAGCCCCCACCACTTCCTGTAGCTATTCATTTCCGACACGCACGACCGTCTGTGTGAAAATGCTGTCTCTGAGGTCAGTTTTCAATCTCCGCCAACTAAACTTATCGCTCACCAGCAGAAGTATACTTCCCTACCCACCACTGCCTGTGTTCCACATATACCATTTCTTCTGCAACTCACATATTGCGTCCACGCACCCCATCTACCCACCCTACAAACTTGGAAGCTTCACTTGCCGCAACAAAAGTTGTTAGCCTTTACCCCTTAACTCTGTTCAAGGCCCCAAAGTATATCGTCAAATTCAGCTGAGATTTTTCCGAACGTTTACCCACTACATCTACTGTGTCAGTTTCTCTCGATGTGGTCTTCTTTACATTGCGTACAGGACTGCAACCCCTGGAGATTTTCTGGAAACATCTCAGGAACACATACACCAAGGAAACCCACCTCACAGTGGCCAACCATGTCATCTCACCCTCACACTACACCAAGGACAAGCAAATTCAGGGCCTCCCCCACGACGAAATACAAACCACCAGACAACTCAAAGAAGAACGTCTTGTCCTCCACATTGGGACCTTTCCGCCACACAACGTAAACATCAACTTCAATAGTTTGCAAAGCTGCCGTTCCTCCACCTTAACCCCAACCCAATGCTACAACTTGGCGCTGCCATATTGACATGATGTACCTGTTCATCTTCCTTCCCACCTATCCATTGCATCCTTTCCAACGATCTGTCACGATAAACCCACACCTGCATTCACCTGTCATCTTCCAAAATAACTTACCCCACTGCCAACCGCACACTTGTATTTATGTCTCTGAGCCCTTCCAATCCCCAACCAGTTTTGGCAGTTGCTGCAAAATACAAATTTTGTTGGTTTAAATGTAAATCTTCTCCATAAAATATATAGGATATTAAATCTTGTCATGGGATTTTGCTTCAGAACCAAACTAGAAGTTATACTTTCTCTCTGAAGGAGTACAATGTAGAAAGCAAGAGTTTTTGTCAATCCAGAATTACTCGCCTTGATTATTAGCCTTAAATTCATGACAGCTTTGATCCAAACTTCGACAAATAAGAAGAACAAGTCGTAAGTTGAAAGTGATTACCCTTCAAAGTAAGGCGTTAATTAGAGTGTGGTTTGGAATTCAGGATATTAAGGCAAACGAGAGTCAACGAGACTCCAATCCAGAAGAAAACTCCATTCTTTGAAAAACTGATTATTTTCTGACTTTTTTTACAGAATCCCTGCAGTGTGGAAACAAGCCTTCCGCCCATCAAGTCCACCCGGCCCTCTAAACAGTTAGTCACCAAACCCAATCAACTGCCCTGTTTTCCTGTATTTAGCGCTGACTAATCTATACATCGCTGTAGACTATGAGCAATTTAGCATGGCCAAATCACCTGACATGCACATCAGTGCATTGTGGGAGATAACAGGAGCACCTAGAGGATACCCACAGAGATATGGCAAGAATATGCAAAATCCACGCAGACAGTCGCCCAGGTCTACGACCGAACCCATATGCCTTGTACTGTGATCCAGCACAGTTAAAGACTGAACCACCTTGCTGCCCCAAACGACAGTGCTGCTGTTCATTATATTTTCTACTCACTAAATGAAGCCTGTCCCAACATGCTCTGGTTCTTTGGTCACAGTAGGAAATAGTTTACCCGCTCTTCTCAGCTGCCCTAACGAATTGCAACCACTTCAACTACGAGCAAATCCCCCCACACCCTACCCATTCTCAATCCTTTGCATTTCTACGCAGAAAATTCCAAAGAGCTCCAACCTCCGCAGTTGAATATTATCACCCAGAAACTATGCAATCAAAGCTCAATTGCGTTTGCTGTCTCCAGAATATTCATCTCAACTGAATGGCAGTGCTGGAAGAACGCTGTTCTGACAGAGGGTCAGTTCTGAGGGAGTGCCGTCCTGTTACAGCGTCACTGCTGAGGGATCTACACACTATTAGAGGGTTTGCGCTGTGGGGTTCCTGCAATATTGGAATGTTTGTGCTGAAGACACGGTATAATTGGAAGTATCAGTGCTGAGGGAGCAGGGTCTGCCCAATTGCGAGCACTGAGACAGCTCCCCACGACTGAAATATCAAAATACAACGTTGAGACGAGTTAGAGATAAATTAAGTGATTTTAATTAACACAGATCGAAGAAATGTCATGTTATGAAGACTCAGACTATCTCTCTGTAGTTGGACAAGTTGTTCGAGTGTTGACGTCACAGTCGTCAGTGACAACTCGCCAGTTGTTTTCATCATTTGACCACGCAGCAGTTATAACCCCAGGAACATCTGTTAGGGACTATGTACTCATCGTTCCGACAAAACGTTTTTCTACAGGTCCCAGTAATTCTGACGCACCCAAAGATCTCCCCTGAAAGGAAAACAATTGCAGAGTATACGTCGACAGGCTTTATGCAAGGTGCTCCAAGTGTGTTAAGGAAAAGCGAAATTTGACAGTAAAAGTGCACTGTGCTCCTCGTATGGTCGGGCAGGGGCGATAGAGATCGGGTCTGAACGATGCACTCCCAGCATTGTCCATTAGTAGAGGTAGTGACATGGTCAGTGCACCGTAGTCGACTGTGGTCTGTTATCGAGAATGCAGACAGAAAATGCACACTGTCATTCTTCTGTGATTTGGACAGGGGAGGTGGAGCCAGTTACTGAGCTCTGTGCTCTCAGTTTGGCATAAAGAATGAACTCTCCGACCAGAACCATCCTTAGTAACAAAAACTTAGATGTACATAGAAGATTAAAGATAAAAGGAGAGCATTTCTCGGTAGCTGAAGTAAGGCGCACAAATTAGATTATTTTTGTGAAATTTGGCAGCAACCACAAACTGAGAGTGCTTCATTCAGGTTCAGACCTTTTTGAGAACTACGAATTGCAAGAAGAATTAAATTGAGGGAGATCCCTGGTTCACCTGAATGACGTTTCAGTTCTGTCAATGCCTCCCATCTCTCGGAGTGGCTCGTCAGATTGAAGACTGAAAGGCTTCCTTACCCCCATACATCATCCGTCCTCTTAATCCACATTCAGACTCGATGGGCTGTTCCAGGAGCAGAAGCACAAACACCAAGAACTGTGCTCCCCACATATTCAGCTGATCTCCTTGGAGGGATACTGAGATGATCCAAGCCCAGCATTCATTAAGAAGAACACACAGTATTTTCAGTTAATGAATACACGCGTTTGGCAATTATTGCATCCAGCAGAAACTGAGCACTCAGATGCTGGAGATCAGAGACGAAGACTGTGGTTCTCGAAAGGCACAGCCGGTCAAGCAGCATCAGAGGAGCAGGAGATTTGACGGTTCGGGCATAAGCCCTTCATTAGGAATTCCCGCTGAAGGGCGAATGTCCAAAACGACGACATTACTGCCCCACGGATGCCGCCTGACACGCTGTCCATTTCCAGCAGAACACTTTTTCATTAAGTATTGCACCCACTCCGGCATGTTGCAGTGATAGTTTCCGAACTGAAATTAAAAAAAAACAACACCTGGAGAAACCTCCACACGCTGTGTGAGTTTTATTATTTTAATGTCACTCTGAAGGTGCTTAGTATCCTTACAATTCACTATTGACTCTCAACAATGTAATTTCCAAACTGAGGGATTTGACCCTCATTAGCTAACTCAGAATTATTCTTCAAAGTAAGAAAAAGTACCAAGGATTCAGAAAGTCATCCCCTGGCAGCGACACTTCAGCTTGTCTCCAATCTGACACATGACTAACTACCTTACCCTTTGTTTCCAATCTTTTCGCAATTTCTAATCCATGCTGCCAATGACCAATGAATCACAAACATTTACAATTTGCTAATCAATTTGTCAACTGGCACGGCAGCGAAAACGTTATGAAATTCCAAGAAAAACATCGTTTACAGTACTCCCTCATGTACTGACTTTGTAACATCATCAAATAGCACAGCAGCTCAGGCAGAATCCGGGCAGCAAGAGAATTGCTTACTCGTCCAAGTTTGCTCAATTTCACCTGTCTTAAACATGTGTGACATTTCAAACATCTAGCGTTTAGGGTCATTGAGCAAGGATATGAATCCAACTGGGCTGAGGGCACAATTCTGTGGACATCCTGTGCTGAAATGATCAGACCTCCAGAGTGACTACTGCATTGCTTTGTGACAAATGCATTTGTAATCATTGGATCCCGTGGTCTCCATTGTCCCTACCGATCCTTGAAGCCGCACTCAGACAAATACCACCATGCTGTGAAGGGCAGTTGCTCTTCCATTCTGCTTTTAGTCCACAGCCTTGCTGTATGTTTGGCGTATGGCCCACGAAATCACAAAACACTCGGGGTGCAGCAGGAGGCCGCTCAATCCAAACTGTTCCAAGTTGCTCTTTGAACGTGCGTCATGTCTGAATGGCAATCCCCTTGGTTTCGCTCGAACTTTGTATATCCATTCTGCTCAAGTCTCCATTAAATTCCATTTTGAGAACCTCAATGGAATCTGCCTCCGACTTACATCCAGGCAGCAATTCCAGAATAAATCTCCGTGTTTTGAGAAAGAAATAACTTCTTCATCTCGAGTATGTTGCTTTTCAAGTGACTTGAAATCTATGCCTGACTCCACACACCGTGGTTCTCTGTTTGTTTCCGAGCGAGAACCAGTCGATCTTGATCACCTCTAAACAACATCATCATTGGTTTGAAGCCTTTCATTCTTGTCCTGTGAAAGGAGCAATGTGCCACGTCCTAATATCCTCAGACGTGCGTTTATTACACGGATCCCATACTTGTAAACCTCTATTACACGATCTCTCTCTTCGTTGTGTTAACATCCAGTTCAGACTGTGACGTCCAAATATATAGAGGATGCCAGAACGCAAATGGAGGCTGCAATACAGTCAAATTTATGGACAAGACTGGGTTAACTGGGAAGAATTAAAAATTCAAGATTCACTGAGAATCGATCACAGCCCTTGAAAAAAAGTCTGCAGTTTCCCATCAATGACGGACACAATGTTTGACTGTCTGACGCTTCTGTTCATGTGTTATCTACAAAATCTTCACACATTATTTTACAATATTTAGGATTTAATCTGATGATCGGATATTCAACCATTCAGATTTTTGCATTTTCCCTACTGATAGACACTGAGCTGCTGCATCATATTCTGTGACAGATAATTTCATGCAACCAATGGAAAAACTGCGTGGTGACCGGCGATAAGACAGAGCCATTTGGAAGAATTTATTCAACAAACCAACAAAAACTCAACGTTGTTTAAGAATGTGGAAAAATAATAATGCAGGGTGAAATAGAGACGCATAGGGATAGGATGAGGCAGGACACAGATGGTGAGGGAAGAACAAGAACAGAGTGTGAATAACGCAAACAATTGGAATGATATCAAGAGAAAAGAACAGTGGAATACATGGAGAGACAGTGGTAGAAAGAGACAGAAGAAAAGCAGAGAGTGAGAGACAAGAGACAGGAGGTGAAATCAAGTAAGGCAGAGCTACAGATTGAGTGGTAAAAATAGAGACAGAGAGGAAGGAGAAGAACAACGACAGAAAGGAGCGAAGACAGAAAAAGACAGAATAACGAGAAAGTTCGGGACAGAAGTAAATAGAAGAAAAGATGAGAGGCCGAGGTGGAAACGCAGAATGAGAAAAAACATGCAGTACAGAAGAGGCTGTATGGAAAATCAAAACTACACTGCCTAAAATATGGCAACATCGAGAGAGCTCAGAGAAATTTGGTGGATGAACAAAGGCTGAGATCACTTTACAGCACACTTTCCCAGACATTGTGCACGCTGCGACTTCCTGTTGAAGTACTGTTAATGTTACAAACCTGCACAATCTTTGTCCATCTCCCTCTCCCTCTCTCTCTCTCTCGCTCTCTCTCTCGCTTTCGCTCTCTGTCCTTCTCTCTCTGTCTTTCTGTCTGTCCGTCTGTCTCTCTCTGTCTCTCTCTTTGTCTCTCTCTCTCTCTCTGTATCTTTCCCCTTCGTGATAGGAGATGAGGGAAATTTATGATCTCTTGCTGCATTCTAAGAATCGGTGCACGTTTGTTTTAGCAGTTGCTGTGCAGCACATGCGGCAATTCGATGGTGCTCTCGACGTCGCGAAAAGTTATTTCAAACGAAGTGAACAGCTTCAAACCTGGGCGTCTATGGAACGCTGTGGACCAAGAAATACTGAAGATGAGATTACAATGGTACAAGAATTTAGCTCACCACCACCTTTTCAAAGACAGCCAGGGCTGGGCAGAGAATGCCCGCCCTCCAACAGGGACACAGGTCGCACCAATGAATGAAAAACAAAAATGAACTTAAACGTTATTGATAACCTCACGGCCTGGATATTTACTTCAATCTCTACTTCCCATCGACATTGTTTAAATGAAGAGGATATTAAGCACCAAGCGGATCTCAGAGATGAGATTAGAATGGTGATTGAAAAGCACAGCCGTTCAGGCCGCATCCGAGGAGCAGTTTTTATCTTTTTACCTTCTCACAGATGAGGGACCGTTTTGCTGAAGATGGAATAAATAAATATATGCAAGATAAATTGTGGGAGCAGCACAGGCGCGTGAAACAATGCACGGTAGAAGGTGCTCCGTCATCCCACACCCAACGGATCAGATCTCCAGTCCTAACAACTAGTTATGGGAGAAAGTTTGGAATGCAGATGCTGGAGATCAGCGTCAAGAGTGTGGTAGTGGAAAAGCAAACTGCATCCGAGGAGCAGGGGGATCGACGTTTTGGGAGTAAGACCTTCATGACTAATGAGGCTTATTGGCCAAGGGGGCTGAGAGACAAATAGGAGGGGAGTGTGGCTCGGGGAAAGATAGCTGAGAATGCACCAGGAAGATGAAGGTGGGGAAAAGGTGATCCGTAGGAGAGGAGGGTGGAGTGGATAGCTCGGAAATAATGTGGTCCGATCGAGATGGGGGTGCTGCGTTGGAGGCTTGGGACTTGCATAAGGTGGGTGGGAGAAAAGGGAAATGAGGAAACGGGTGAAATCCGCATTCAACCCGTGCGGTTCCAGTGTCTCAGGTTGAAAGGTGAGGAGTTCTTCCTCCAGACATCCGATGGTCAGGGTTTGGGAAAATGTGACCCTCTGAAGAGTTTTATAATCAAACCCCACAACCAGTTGTTGACAGTCAGTGTCGAGCTGGAAAAGCACAACAGGTCAGGCAGCATCAGAAGAACTAGGAATTGATGTGTCCAAATCTCTGAAATTTCTGGAAAATATCCAGACTGAGCTGGGCAATGCAAAATCATATTTATGCCAAACAAGTATCAAACGCTGACCATGCAACAAGAAAGAAACAAACGATCGTCCCATCACATTCAATGGCACCACAATCACTGAGTCCCATACTGCCAACCGACGTTGCGGGGTAGGGAGTGAAGGGTGGTAACTGTGAGTAGAAAATCACAACATTGAATGTTGCGGTAGGTCAGAGCCGAGGAATCTTACAGTGAGTAGCCCACCTCCTGACGCCCTATATCCTGTCCACCATCAACAAGTCAATTTCAGGAGTCTGATAGAATGCTTTTCAAGTCCCTGGAAAAGTACATTTACAATAACACTCGAGAAGCTCAAAGCTATCCAAGATAAACAGCCCACCTGATTGCCATCACATCAACAAGTAGTCACTCCACCCTAATAGACGTTCAACAGAAGTAATTTTTGTTTAATTCAGATATTCAGGAAAACTCCTTAGACAGCACCTTCCAAACACATAACCACGGCATTCCAGAAGGACGGTTTGGCCATTATTCCTCTGCTGTTTCTTGCGCAATTATCTGAGTTTGCCGAAACTATAATTGCATAGATTCCCAGTAGCTTGATAAAGTGGGTCAGGTCGGATGGCGACTAGCTCGTCTTCAGAAGTAAACACTGAAAAAAGCAACAGCAAGTTACAAGAATCCTGTAACCATTGGAAGAGAATGGTAGTGGTTTGTCCTGATACTCAGCATATCTCAGGCAATCGGAAGGCTCGAGAAGTGGGACCTGACATGGTATGAATGGAGAGACAATGCCAGATAAAGTTATTTGAAAAATCATGACAAATCTTGTACGATTTGGGAAGTGCTGAAGCTATTCATTTGGCAAGGGAATCTAACTTTTTGGATTTGCGAACACCTTTCACAGATGCACCAGAAAAATCATTTTGCTTGTTTGCATCGGACCTTGAAACCGCAACTGCTCAGCCGAAGACCGGAAGAAATTACAGAAAGCTGTGATCACTGTCGAGATCAACACTCAAGCCAACTTTCAATCCATTGATTCTACCTACACTTCGTTTTTGCCGCGGAAAAGCAGCCAATATCTTTAAAGCACCCCCCTCCCAAACTTAAGTTATAATTTCTTCCAAACTTTCACAGTCATATAAAGTCAGGGATTCCCACAGCACAAAGACAGGCCGTTTGGCCCAATCTGGTCCATGCCGACCAAAATGTACATACACACAAGCCGCATTTCCTTGCACTTGTTGCATGTCCTTCAAGATCTTTCCTATCCATGCATTTGTTTAAATGAGTACTTCCACTGTCAGCTTATTCCATATGCGCAGCGCCCGCTGTGTAAAACAGGTGCCTCAGGTTCCCTTTTATCCTATCCCCTCTAAGCTTAAATTGATGCCCTGTCATCCTCGATTCCCTCAATTTGAGAAAAGAAAAACTGAAGGTACAAATGCTTAAAGACACACACTGAAAGGTTCAAGAGCATCTTATTCCCGCTGTTGTCAGACTTCTGAATGGACATCACAAACTTGAAATCTTAAGTTGACGTTGCTTTCTGCACACTATTACAGCTGAAAGTTCATATTTCTCACTCTGTTTAATCACCCTTGTGTCTTTTTGTGTCAGGCAACATTAAACGTCTCGGTGTCCTTTGGGGCATGTGACAAAAATAAATCAAAATAAATCACATTAATTTCTGGCATCACTCTGCACCATTAACTCCAACATCGATGCATAGAAATAATACAAATGTGGAAAGCTGAAATAATTTTTGCAGATAGTGAGACATAAAAATAGACAAGGTAAACACCAGGGAAAATAAATGGCAAGCGGAAAGGGAGAGAGTGAGAAAGAGTGAGGAAGAGGAAAATGAGATAGAGAGAGAAAACAAAGGGAGACTCTGACAGAATACTCAAGTAGAGGCTATGAAATAGTAAAACGAAAAGTAAACATAACGGGTGAGTGAGGGTGGGGTTGGAGAGAGGAAGTAGAGTAAGCTGCTGGGAAATGTATATATTGGGAAAGGTGCCGAATTGTAATAAATAACTGGCATCCCATCCAGAATCCCATTACGTCTCACAATGGTGGACACATGCATTGCCGATTGTCTGCTGCCAATGTTTTGTTGGTCGTGGAGGGGGGGAGAAGTCAACCAGTTTGCACACAAGCAGTTCCAATGCTACCTACAGCGTAACGACTGGTCTAGTGAAGGGTTATGTTTTGTTGCCAGTTCACAGTGTGGGAGGTTGCAGTGGAATGCTGGTGGGGGAAACTTCAAGGTCGATTCCGTGAAATATTTGAAGTTGGGAAGCCTCAGGCCCCGGTAGAAATATTCCAATTGGAACTGTGTGAAGACCGAGTTTTACAAAAAAGTAAATTGTTTCCAAGCTTCATTAACTGCAACCTGCAATGCGATGGGCTTAGAAGCAGTCATGCCATGCAGCGTTGGAAGTATATATGCATTCAGAATGGAAGGTTTAGCCGAACCTTCAGAAAAAGAGAAGTGGTGTTGTACGCACAGTCTCCCTGCTTCTTTGAAAGACCCAAATGCATCATTTCTTGGGTTGAAGTAGAGACTCAGTCTGTACTGCTTTCACGCATGCCATTCATGGCACCAACAAACAGCAACTGTTTTTTTAATCTGAAAAAGAAAAGCATTGGCATGATTTCAAGGTTGGTTTTATGTGTCCTAGGTTCCATATGGAGGTATGGTATATGAACTCACACCTCATGGATCAAAGGTCAGAAGATCAGAAATCATTCTTCCTTCAAACCGCAAGAGCTCTCAGTACTTATCCTGTTATTGTTGACTCTTTATGACTAAACCTTTGGTTGAGAATCAGTTGTGGAGTAATTTCTACTCATGGTTACAAAACCAGGTTAAATACCAGGAGGCTAACACAATTGACAGGACCACTTTTTGTCAGGGATGCAAGAGGAACAATCTCTGATTCTTTTGGGCAGTCGATCCGGTTGTTAAATATTTGCCTGTTAGACGGATCGCAACGGCCACAATGCTCCATTCAGTACCTGATGTCTCCACAAAGATTGCAATGTTCCACTGAAAAGACTGGAAAGGTTCCAGTTTCTCATTATGTGTTAAATACACAGGCTGCACGCAGGTGAATGCCCAAATATTAAATCCACACACTGCAGACATTATTACACTGTTGGCAATGTGAATGTTGCTAAATGATGATTGCCTAAATATCTGGATTTCCACATTGGAGACATTGCATTACCGTACACAATACTGACTCTGCAAGTGCAGTGTGTTGAAATTACAGTCATCTCACTGTTGACATTGCTTTACTGTAGACCACACAGGTTACACAATGCTGAGTGTTCAAATATCAGGGAACAACACCCCACAAACGTGTATGTATATGTGTGCATGTGGGAGTGTGTATGTGTGTGTCTGTCTGTGTGTCTGGGTTGGGGTTTGTGAATGTGAGAGAGATTGTATATGTCTGTATGTGAGTGTGGAATGTCTTACGTCTGTGTGGGGATACATCTGCGAGTGTGGGCGTGTGTGTGTCTGGGGTGGGTGTACTGAGTATTTGTAAGAGAGAGCATATATGTGTGTGCATGAGTGTAGAGTGGTCTAAGTCTCTGAAAGGATGCATGTGTGAGTGTGGGAGTGTATATTAAGGGTGTGTGTGAGTGTCTGCGTGTCTGTGTATATGTGTGCCCGTGTGTATGTAAGAGTGCCTGTATTTGTGGGTGTGTGTATGTGTGTGTGTGTGTGTATGTGTGTATAGGAGTGCCTGTGTGTGTGTATAGTGCACTGGTGGTCAAATGTTGTGTGACATGACCCCATGGACCCGCGGTTGAGGCCCTCCTTATGAGTATGGAACTCAGCTATCAGCCTCTGCTCGGCCACTGATAGCTAAGTTCCACTGATTGGCTGATAGCTAAGTCCCACACTCCCACACTCATATGCATCCACTCAGACTGCAGACACGCAACATGTACATACACACACATTTACACTCTCTCTCATACTCACAACCCACCAACCCAGACAGACAGACAGGTACACAGACACACACACAAAGACCCACACGCACACATGCACATACACGTTTTTGAGGTGAATTTGTACTCGCAAAGTTACATTGTACTTTGCTCAAAAACTGCATGGCTTCATGTAAAACTCTGTTATCTCATTTTTGTTTATCTTGGCACAGACAGAGAACACAGTCGGGTAACACTTTCAACATATTGTCGAGCTAACACAAATTGTTATAGTTATCCTGAGAATGCAACCTTTTTTGAAAAAAAACTTGTGATTTACACGTGAAACAATTGAGGCTATCATGGTATTCGAACAGATTAAGACTCATTAGACAATCAATGTATTTTTCAATGTATAATTTCAGTTACATCACACTGTAAACTTTTGCTAAAAATACTGTGCCTTACAATTGTGTCCTCTACAACCATCTGATGAAGGAGGGGCGCTCCGAAAGCTAGTGTGATTCAAATTAAACCTGTTGGACTATAACCTGGTGTTGTGTGATTTTTAACTTTGCGTTACTATTGGTATTGTTTTATTGCAGTCTGTATAATGGAAAGTAGCCATGCCAAAGAGGAGGAATTGCATGACTGACATTTTTTGGAGATTCTGGCATTGGACTGGGGTGTGCAAAGTTAAAAATCATGCAACACCAGTTAATAGACCAACAGATTTATTTGGGAGCAATAGCTTTCAGAGTGCTGCTCCTTCATCAGGTGGTTGTGGAGTATAAGATTTTAAGATTATTTCTGAAGACTCTCATCTTTTGGAATGACGTGTTGGTTTTAGTTCTTTCATATGTAAAATGCAGAACTGTTTTAAAGTTACATTCTCAAGTGAACTTTAACAGTTGGAACCATCTCGGAATGTGTAATGCATTTAAGCTGTGAGGTGCCCTTTGTTAGATTGTCTCTGCCAGAATGTTCAGACTGATTCTAATCTCAAAAAACGTTTTCCAGAATCGCAAATGGGTTCATGCCGTTTTTGAGCAAAACAAAATGTAATTTTGCAAATACAAATTTACGCCACAAACTTAAGATCATAAGGCCCAGAATTTACAGCAAACATTTACAGTGTGATGTAGCTGAAATTATATATTGAAAAAGTACCAGGATTATTTGTTCAGTCTCTCAGTTTTTAAAATGAATAGGTTGGTTTCAGTTCTTTCATATATAAATCGCAGAACCTCTTTATAATGTACTCCAGTACAGTTCACTGCACCCTACTGCACACAACACACAGCGTACTCACTTTTGATTGTCCAAGTAGCTATTCTATTATCGAGTAGATGTTGCATTACAGTAGATGCTATGCACAATGCACACTGCTGAGTGTCCATGTCTCAGTTAGTTCACACAGTGTACATTGCAGTGATGAGCACAATGCACTGACTGAATAATACCAAGTACTAGAATATCAGTCCTCCCATACTGTCGACATTGTACTACTGTACATTGAATCTCCTTGTGTGTTTGAGATATGATAGATTTAGGCATGTTAACATGTGTGTGTGGGGGGAGGAGGTACACGAGTTAGTGAGTGTGTGTCTGTGCTTGAATGTCAGTGTGTAATTTTGTATATTTAGCTATATATGCATAATGTGACTGTGTCTGTGTGATTGTGAGTGTATCTGTTTGTGCAAGTGTGTATGATTTTGCGTGTGTAGCTGTGCATGTGCATGTGTGTGTTTCTGTATGTGTATGCCCATGTGTGTGTGTGTGTGTGTCTGTGTGTGTGTGAATGTACGAGACGAAGTGAGAGTGCGTGTCACTGTGTGTGTCTCTGTGTATGAGAGTGTTACCGTGCGGTCATACATTCATCACCGAGTCTATGTGGTTTCTGCAGACGTCACATTGGGTGAAGTGGTTAGTGCGCCTTCGCTGAATTGTTTCTGGTTTGTCTCGAATGGTATTTTTGCCTCTGTGTTTTCCTACGCTTCCAGTTCTGTATCTGATTGGCTTGTATATTGGGTCACGTTTAATACAATGATTCTGTACTCATTGGTGTGCAGGCTTCAATGAATTCTGACGGGTCGCTCTATTTTGCCTGCAGTAGGATGTTTCATTGTGCCATTTGAATTTGTCTCCTTCATTGTCTGTCTGTTTGTAAACAAAAGAGAGATTACTTGTGGTGAATGGCAATGGCGAGCTGATGTTTATGCATCTGTATGGTCAATTTCTTTCACATTTGTCCGACCTTGTGCTTTTCACAGTCCATGCAGGTAAATTTTGTCGATTACATTCGTGCTGTTAGATATGGTTGTAGGCTCTTTAAATTCTGTGAGAAGATGGTAGAAGATGTTTACTGGTTTGTGGGCCACTATGAATCCTTGACGTCTCTATGTTACTGTGTCTGTGCGTGTGTGTGTGTATGCATGTCTATATACACATGCGTAAACGCACGGATGTGTGTGTGTGTGCGTGTGTGTGTGTGTGTGTGTGTATACCCATGGGCAAATGCATACATGCACATGCACACACACAGTAACATATCGACTGCGAGTAGTCATAGTGGCCCACAAACAAGTAAAAACCCTTCACCAGCTCCTCACAGAAGTTAAAGACCCAACAATCACACCAACAGCATGAAAATAACCTGCAATGGACAAAGGGAATGAGTGATCAAAAGGCAGAGAAAGAGCAGGAAAGTCGTGCAGGTGACCGTGCAATCATCTCTCTCTAAAACAAGTGTCCATTTTAAGGTTGTGTTGGGACAGCTGGCTCAACGGGGACGGCAGCAGGAATCAGATTCATGGCACCGTGGCACTCAGCTGTTCAGAAGGGCAGACAAAAGATTGGAAAGACGATAGTCACAGGGAATACAATTGAACGGAGTGTAGATAAGCGGTTCTGTACTCGAAAATGAGACTCCTAAATGGTATGTTGCCCCACAAGTGCACGTGTCGGGAATGTCTCAGAACAGGTGCAGAACCCTGTTAAGGGGTAGGGTATCGTGGTGAATATGGGCATCAGTGATATAGTCAAAACGGACGGGATGATGTCTTACGACCAGAATTTAGGGAATTAGGGGCCATGTTCAAAGTAGAAGCTCAGAAGTAGTGATGTCATGATTGCTACCAATGTCATGCGCGAGTCAGAGTAGAAATGAAAAAATGGGCAGGATGAATGCGTGGCTTGGAGATGGTGCAGGGGGCAACTGTTCAGATTTTGGCTCATTGGGATCAGTTCTGTGCGAGGTACGATTATTACAAATTGGACGGCCTACACTTGGGCCGGACTGGAACCAATATCCTTGGACGTCGTTTTGCAAATTCTGTTGGGGAGGGTTTAAACTAATATGGCATAGGGATGGGAATCAAATGAGAAGACAGTATGGAGGTAGTAACTAAAACTTCTAAGGAACTTACTGAAGTCAGAGCGACGAAGTGGAATGCAAGACAGGGAGGAGATGAGGAAGGCAAAGGTGGACTGAGGTGTATTTATTTTAATGTTAAAAATGTGGTAGGTAAGGCACATGAACTTCGGACTTGGGTTAGTATTTGGGAGTATGATGATATTTCTATTACTAAAACCTGGTTGAGGGAAGGGCATGATTGGAAGCACAATATCGCCTGATATAGATGGTTCAGATAAGATAGAGATGGAGTTAAAGGGGAAGGAGGGTTTGCATTACTAATCAAAGAGGATATCACAGCTGTGTTGAAAGAGAGCATATGGCAGGCTCAAAGAGTAACACAAAAAGAACAGAGCTCAGAAATTGGCAGGGTGCAGTAATAATGTTGGGGTTCTACTACAGTCCTCCCAAAAGCCTGAGTGAGATAATGGTTCAAATATGTAAACCGACGATGGAAAGATGTAGCAGCAACAGGGCGATGGTGATAGGCTTTATCTTGCCCAACATTGACTGGGATTCACTTAGTATTGGAGATGGAGATGGAGCCGAATTTGTAAGGTGTATACAGGAGGGGTTTCTCGAGCAGTATGTAAATTGTCTAACTCGGGAAGTGTACATACTGGACCTGGTGTTGTGGAATTAGCCTGGTTATGTATTTTGAATTTCAGTAGGCATGACTTTGGGAGTAGTGGTCACAATTCTCAAGTTTTAGAATACTCATGGAAAAAGACGGTAGTTGTCATAAAGTAAGAGGGCTAAGCGGGAGGAAGGCCAACTACACCAAATTCAGGAAGGAGCTTGTGAATATTGACTGGGTTCAGCGGTTTGAAGGCAAATCCACATTGGGTATGTGGGAGTTTTGTAAAGAGCGGTGGATTAGAGTTCAGGTGATTTTTTTTTTCCATTTGAAAACCGTGGGTAATAGGTTAAATTGTGAGCTGAGCTAAGTGGAAAAAGGAAAGGTACGTAACGTCTCGGCGACACAAGACAGATTAACCTTTGGAAGAATATCTGGAATGTAGGAGTAATCTGAAACGTGGAATTAAGAGGGTTGAAGGTGGTCATGACATATCTGGAGGAAACAGGATTACGGGAAAATCCAAAGCGTTTTTATTCCTATACAACGAGCAAGAGGGCAACGAGAGAAAGGGTTGGCCCCACTCAAAGGCAAAGGAGGAAACGTATGCGTAAAGTCAGAGAAAATGGGTGAGGTTCTCAATGAGTATTTGCATTGTTATTCACCGAGCAGAGTGTTGTGATGAATGTTGAGGCTAGGGATAGATGTTTGATTACCCTAGGTCGAGTCAAAATAAAGAGGAAGAAATTGCTGGGTATTCTCAAAGGCAATAATGTGGACAATTCCCCAGATCCGGGCAGCATCTATGTCAGGTTACTGAGGGAAGCGAGAGAGGTAATTGCTGGGGCTTTCAAAACAGATATCACTGTAGCATCATTGAACATGGCCACGAAATAGTGGGCAATGTCTAATATTGTCCGCTGTGCAAAAAGGATAGCAGGTAAATCGAGCTAATTATAGAAAAGTGATCCTGATGTCAACGGTAGGAAAGCTGTGAAGAAGATACTGAGACCTAGGATGTATTCCCATTTGGAAGAAAATGAGATTACCAGTAATAGGTGACATGCTTTTGTGTAGGGAAGGTCATGTCTTACCAACTTATTGCAATTCTTTGAGGAAGTGACAATGTTGATTTGTGAGGCAAGCGCCGTAGATGTAATACACAAGGACTTTCGTCAGGCACTAGGGAATTTCCATATGATAGGCTGATTGAGGTGGTAAAGTCGCATGTGGTCCAGGGTGTACGAGCTAGATGATAGAGAACTGGCTGGACACCAGGAGACGGAGTGTCATCGTGGAAGGAAGCTTCTCACAATGGAAACCCGTGATTAATGGTGTGCTGCAGGGATCAGCGCTGGGACCACTGTTATTTGTGAGATACATAAAAGTTTTTGAGGAAGGTAACGGTAGTCTGATCAGCAATTTGCAGATGTCATTAAGATTGTTGGAGTAAAAGGTATTGAAAGGAAATCTCCGAGAATACAGCAGAATGTGCATCGTTCAGAGAGTTGGGCAGAGACATAGCAGACAGCATTCAATCCGGGAGAGTGAAGGTGTTCCTTTTAGGAAGATTCAATTCAAGACTGAACTACACAGTGATTCGGAAAATCCGAGGGAATATTGATGTACAGAGAAATCTTGATGTTCAAGTCCATTGTTATGTGAAGCTGGCAAAGCGCATCAATAGAGTGGCTAAGATGGCATACAGCATGATTTCTTTCATCGGACGGGCCATTGAGTGAAGGACTTTGCAAGTCATGTTACAGTTTCATCCAACTTTGGATCGACCACATTTTAAATACTGCTTACAGTTCTGGTTGCCACATTACCAAAGGATGTGGATGTTTTAGTGAGGTTGCAGAGATGATTCACCGGGATGTTGCTGTTGTTTGGAGGGCTTTCGCTATGAAGAGTTTGAGGAAATCAAGATCATTTTCATCAGGTTGAAGGAATTTGGGGGAGGAGCTGATTGTGGTCTCTAAAAGCGTGAGGGTATCCACAGCAAGGACAGCAAGAAGCTTTTTTCCAAGAGTGGGGGCACTCAATTAAGAGGATTCAGGAGTTCAAAGTGAGAGTGCAGACATTTCGGAGAGATATGTGTGGAAAGTTCTTCACACAAATAGTATTGGGTGCCTGGAACACTTTGCCGTGGAGGTGGTGGAGACGGGCACAATAGCGCCATTTTAGATGTATCGCGACAGTGACATAAATGGGCAGGAAGCAAAGCGATACAGATCCTTAGGAAATGGGAGACAGGTCGAGATAGAAGTTCTAGATCAGCGCAGGCTTAGATAGCCGAAGGATCTGTTGCCGTGTTGTAATTTTATATGTTCTTTATTCTTTGATCGAAACAAAAACTCTTAAAGGTTTGAGCCCCCTTGTCTTAACTAACCACTATTTAATTCCAACTCTTTAAAAATGCTGCTCCAATAACACAATTATTAAACATTAAATCTACTTAATATCTCGAAGTCCATATAATCTCTTGTCCTGAATTCCTTCCACTCTTCCAAATTTGTTGCTACCCTATTTCCTTCTAATTGTGTTGTATTCTCCCCAGGTCGTCTACCTCCTTTTTACTGTTTTTACTGGAAAGGCTACTTTTGACAAATAGAACCTTCTGATATTTCTTTTAGAGAGAGCATGTCAGATGACGTTGGCTCTCATATTTGATGTTAGTTGCTCTGACCAATTTTCAAACTGCCAATGATGACATCTGAAATTCCTGTAGACTGCTTTGCTTCTGGCTGTCGGGTTCATCAGACTTTAAATTTGATTAGCTTTGAAGAGTTGACCGTTTGTTATAAATCAAATGTCAAATTTGAATTTTTGTCAAAATAGCAAACTAAACTCACATGTTCATTTATCAGCCAATTTTTCGATTCTGAATAATCTGATAAGCTAGCTATTCTCCATACTGACAGCAAATATTCTACATGAAACTCAGGGAAGCACTTTCTGTTTAAAACAAACCATACACTCATTAGAATTGGTAACCCAGGGTACTAAGGACGTTTAAGGAGGAGATAGAAAGATTTTCAATTCTTAACGAGTTGAAGGGAACGGACAGGAAAGTTGACGCCGAGTTAACATCAGCCATGATCGAATTGAATGTCAGAATAGTCATCAGGAGCCGAACTACTACTCGTGCTCCTCGTTCATATAATTTTAATGAATGCGCTCAGTGTGACAGAGGAAATGAAAGGGAGAGAATTGTGTTCAACAAATTGTGAGTAATTGAGATATTGTGAAGCAGATGTGCAGCGTCACAGGAGAAAGACTGTAGTAAAGGTAAATAAAGATATACAGACAATAAGTTGTGGGCGATAGGCAGAAAGGGCGTTTTTTCCAAAAGAATGGCAGACAGAGATCGGTGTGGGAAGAGATATAAAAACAAAAACACATATCGAGGGGAGCAAAACAGCGATAAATGAATGAGAGAGATAACATAGGAGTATATCAGCGAGAGAGACCGGGAGAGAGAAAAGAATACACAATGGGAGGAACAAATATTGAGTGAGACTGCGACAATGAGAGCCTGAATGGCAGAGGATGGGAGAAAGCCTGACAAATTGAGAATGTCAAATAGCGATAGGGGGACAGTAGGAGGTAAACATCAGGAAGAGCAATACTTCGTGTTAAATGTTTTTGTCTGCAAGAAGTTCAGAAAAAGAGAGAAAATGAAGAGAGCAGTATATCTGTAGGAGAGTTTTGTAATTTGGAGAAAGATGATGTTCCAGAAACATCAAGGAGATTATCAATTTGCCAAATAGAAGGAACAAGAAGGTATCATTACGTTGGCATGGAGGCTTGGTGGGAGAGGCGGGGGAGAATGCACAGAAACAAAAATTTGGAGAGCAGTTTGTTAGAGATACCGACGTTATTATCTTGCTATGCGGAGGGATAATATTCATCCAATTGTAGATTGTAATACCGAAAGTGATAGGTACTTGAAAGGAAAGTGTCTCGAGATTGTATTCAGGAGGGGTTTCCACAGCAGTACGTGTCCAGGTCAATAAGAAAAATGCTATTGTTCGTCCTGGTCCTTGCAGAAGTTCTACGTCAAATAGATCAAGTGGAAGCACATTTAAGAATTGGTGATCATTTTATCAGAAAGTTCAGGATGATGAAGGTAAATGTAATTCTCAACTTAGAGTAAGTATTGGCGAAGAGAGGTATTCAATGGCACAACAATAAGTTGGTGGAAGAGATTGTAAATAAACATTCATCTACCTTTAAAGAGGAGAAGGGTTAAGTACAATCAAGGATTGTTTCCTCAATTTGTAAAGCATGGATAAACAAAGTCAGAGGGCCACAATTGACAAAAATGTTCTTATATGCTGAAACGCATGTTGATGATTAGTGTCACTCGGAATTACAATTGAA
Organism: Chiloscyllium plagiosum; assembly: GCF_037043375.1. Classification (NCBI taxonomy): domain Eukaryota; kingdom Metazoa; phylum Chordata; class Chondrichthyes; order Orectolobiformes; family Hemiscylliidae; genus Chiloscyllium; species Chiloscyllium plagiosum. The sequence goes on from NW_028270179.1 coordinate 32,075,245, forward strand.
TATCAAGAGGAAATTAGACGAGACAACTGAAGGTTACATTTGTAGTAGAGAAACAAAGAGTAAGAGTGATAAAAGACGAGCGCATAGCATTGGATGGTGTCCCAAAGTGTGCTTTATGCATATAGCTTTCCTTATATGGTGACAGAAGGAATAATGAGGGTCAAAAACATATGGAAACAGAAGACAGGCAATTTTTATCATGGACTCAGATGAACGACAGGAGGTGGAGCAATATAAATTGCAGCCTGCACCAAGATAGGTAGGAGACGTATGTTGTGAAGAGATACAAAGAGGATGCAGATTTACAGAGACGGGTTGAATGAGCGGGCAAACATCGGTCAGCTGCAACATAGGATGTGAAAATGTCAGGTTGTTCGGTTTGACAGATAATCATAAAAACAACAGCAAATATTATTTCAACAGAGGGGCCATTGCAAAATTCTGACTTACAGAGTGATTTACTTCATCGGGTGCACTATCCGCGACAAGTTATTGTATAAACAACGAACATAATCATGTAGGTCTTTACGACAAGATACAGTGAATACAAGTGCGATGCTGAACTTATATGGGGGTCTGAGAAGACGATGTCTGGAATACTGGACTGTCTTCTTGAAGAAAGGATGTGAGTGTGTCTGTGGTGGAAGTTTCGTGGACTGATACCTGCAATGAGTAAGCTGTTTTCCGAAGAAACGTTGGAGAGACTTATCTTGTTCCCGCTCAAGTTATTGAAGAGTGGGAGAAGGTAGGGGAGGCTGACCTGACTGAAGAGCATGGGATGCTGAACATGGTGGACAAGGGGAAGTGAGAGGACCTGTATACTGGTATAGATCAGTCCAGAACGAGAGGGCAATGATTTACAATGTCTGTGGTAGTGGGTGGAGTGTGGAGTTTCGGGAGAGGGTTATTGGGAGACGGATGTGGAGGATTTGAGAAATGGAAAGTTATTGGAGGCGGATGGAACGGAGAAATTAGAAAGAGAATAGAATCAGCCAAGATCATATTTAATGATGGTGCACACGTGTGAGTGGGGTTGAAAAATTACAGTTTGTTACTACCTGGAAAGTTTACATAACCCTTAACTTGGATCAAATGGGCTATTCCTTAAATACATCCCGTGGTTCTGTTGCCTTTGATTTTCAAAGACGGCACTTACGGTTTTTTTGTGTAATACTGCTCCCAGTCATCCTATCTTGATCCCTCATAGCTATTGCAGGCCAATGCCAACCTGAACCTAAGGAAACAAAGATCTCAATCCAGCACAATTATATGCTGAAGACGCACAGTCCCAATCCATTCTGTGTATGGGGCAGCCTCCCCCCGTCTCTCTCTCTCTCTCCCACACACACACATACACACACGCTCGATCTCTCGCTCTCTATCACACCAAATATTATCGTCATCAATTGTATTAAGTTTTGGAACACAGTATAAAAAGCAATACATCACATCCAGTCCTTCCTTCACCGAGAAGGAGACTTTGGAACACCCACAATATTACATCGGCTTTTTTGGTAGGGTCGGGATAGTGGAAGAAACCCTGTGTCAGTATCTCACCACTTGTATTTATCAAAGACATTCCATCTCATTTCCATGTAATTCTTTTGCTTACAGATTGCCTGAAGCTGACAGATATCTTATTTTTTCCTGATTTAACAGCATTATCTGCCTTTGGAATTATTCTGTGCGTTTTGCTGTTCCTCCCTGATGTTTTGCTCTGCCTTCAACCATCCTGACCCGCTCGTTATAAACCTGCCCAATAGTAGGAAGACATCAGCCACCTATCATTCTGGTCCACTGGAAGCTACGCAAGTCACATCAGTTTCATTGTTGGTGCTATTCCTCCTTCGCCCCACAACAGACCAATGTGCTCCCTTGTTCCAGACACTCAATTTTCTCCCACTCTTCTTTGTTAATTGTTAACATCTTACTCTCATCAATCCTCTTCAGTTACTCTCTGAAAGCTCTGGAAAAGGTTCATTATTTTCAAACAAGGTGAATAAGACCAGGCAGCATCTGTGTAATGTGAAGAGAATGTGGTTTAGGGGTCTGAGAATTATTTTTATTTCAACAAGACGGTGGTAAAAAAAAGAAGATGTTATCAAGTAGGGTGTTGGAGGCGTCAAAATACATTATCTTCTCGAATTTGTCTTATGTTGACATTAGCTATGGTAAAAACCGTCTAAAACATTAAAATCTTTTGACATCAAAGAAATTCCCTCTGTTATGTGTTCAACAACTGAAACCACTTTACCGCACATTCCGTGTTTTTTTTTCTCTGTTCAAGCATGGTCTGTTCCATTAGTTGTCATTAGCGTGTATATGGCTGCATTAATATTTTTTTAAATAAGGACAGTACCAAGAACAGCTGATGATCCAAAATACCTGTGTCGCTGGTGGTGAACATCAGATCTAAATAGGCACGTCACAATCCGTACTTCAGAAGCCAATTAGTAGCAATTCATTATAGAGTCATAGAATCATAGAGATGTACAGCATGGAAACAGATCCTTCGGTCCAAACCGTCCATGGCGACCAGATATCCCAGCCCAATCTAGTCCCACTGCCAGCACCCGGTCCATATCCGTCCAAACCCTTCCTATTAATATACCCATCCAAATGCCTCTTAAATGTTGCAATTGTACCAGCCTCCACCACATCCTCTGGCAGTTCATTCCATAAACGTACCACCCGCTGTGTGAAAAAGTTGCCCCTTAGGTCTCTTTTATATTTTTCCCCTCTCCAACTAAACCTATGCCCTCTAGTTCTGGACTCCCCGACTCCAGGGAAAAGACTTTGTCTGTTTGTCTTATCCATGCCCCTCATAATTTTGTAAACCTCTAAAAGGTCACCCCTCAGCCTCCGACGCTCCAGGGAAAACAGCCCAAGCCTGTTCAGCCTTTCCTTATAGCTCAGAGTCCCCAAATCTTGTAACATCCTTGTAAATCTTTTCTGAACACTTTCCAGTTTCACAACATCTTTCCGATAGGAAGGAGACCAGAATTGCACGCAATATTCCATCAGTGGCCTAACCAATCTCCTGTACAGACGCAACATGACCTCCCAACCCCTGTACTCAATACTCTGACCAATAAAGGAAAGCATACCTACCGCCTTCTTCACTATCTGACCGACCTGCAGCTCCACTTTCAAGGAGCTCTGAAGCTGCACTCCAAGGTCTCTTTGTTCAGTAACACTCCCTAGGACCTTACAATTAAGTATATAAGTCCTGCTAAGATTTGCCTTACCAAAATGCAGCACTTCACATTTATCTGAATTAAACTCCATCTGGCACTTCTCAGCCCATTGGTCCATCTGGTCCAGATCCTGTTGTAATCTGAGGTAACCCTCTCCACTGTCCACTGCACCTCCAATTTTGGTGTCATCTGCAAACTAACTAACTGTACCTCTTATGCTCGCATCCAAATCATTTATGTAAATGACATGAAGTAGAGAGCCCAGCACCGATCTTTGTGGCACTCCACTGGTCACAGGCCTCCAGTCTGAAAAACAACCCTCAACCACCACCCACTTTCTTCTAGCTTTCAACCAGTTCTGTATCCAGATGGCTAGTTCTCCCTGTATTCCATGAGATCTAACCTTGCTAATCAGTCTCCCATGGGGAACCTTGTCGAACGCATTACTGATGTTCATATTGATCACATCTACTGCTCTGCCCATATCAATACTCTTTACAGCTTCAAAAAACTCAATCAAGTTTGCGAGACATGATTTCCCACGCACAAAGCCATGTTGACGATCCCGACTCAGTCCTTGCTTTCCAAATACATGCACATCCTGTCCCTCAGGATTATCTCGAACAACTTGCCCACCACCGAGGTCAGTCTCACTGGTCTGTAGATCCATGGCTTGTCTTAGCGCTCTTCTGAGACAGTGGCACCACGTTTGCCAACCTTCAGTCTTCTGGTACCTCACCTGTGACTATCGATGATACAAATTTATCAGCAAGAGGCCCAGCAACCACGTCTCTATCTTCCTACAGAGTTCTCGGGTACACATGGTCAGATCCTGGGGTTGTATCCACTTTTAACCGTTTCAAGACATCCAGCACTTCCTGCTCTAAAATCTGGACATTTTGCAAGATGTCACCATCTCGTTACAAAAAGTCTATATCTTCCATGTCCTTTTCACAGTAAATACTGATGCAAAATATTCATTAGTATCCCACCCCCCGTTTTCTGTGGCTCCACACAAAGGCCGCCTTGCTGATTTTGAGAGGCCCTATTCTCTCCCTAGTTACCCTTTTGTCCTTAATATATTTGTAAAAACCCTTTGGATTCTCCTTAATTTTATTTGCCAAACCTATCGAATGTTCCCGTTTTGCCCTCTTGATTTCCCTCTTAAGTATACTCCTACTTTCTTTGTATTCTTCACAGGATTTACTCGATCTATCCTGTCTATACCTGTCATATGCTTCCTCCTTTTTCTGAACCAAACCCTCGATTTCTTCAGTCATCCAGCATTCGCTATACCTACCAACCTTCCCTTTAACCCTGACAGGTATATACTTACTCTGGATTTTTGTTATCTCATTTCTGAAGGTTTCCCATTTTCCAGTCGTCCCTTTACCTGCGAACGTCACCCCCCAATCAGCTTTCGAAAGTTCTAGCCGAATACAATCAAAATTGGCCTTTCTCCAATTTAGGACTTCAACCTTTAGATCTGGTGTATCGTTTTCAATCGCTGTTTTAAAACGAATAGAATTATGGTCGCTGGCCCCAAAGTGCTCCCCCACTGATACCTCAGTCACCGGCCCTGCCTTATTTCCCAAGAGTAGGTCAAGTTTTGCATGTTTTCTAGTAGGTACATCGACATCCTGAAGCAGACATTTGTCGTGTACACACTTCAGAAATTCCTCTCCATCGAAACCTTTAACACTAGGGCAGTCCCAGTCGACGTTTGGAAAGTTAAAATCCCCTCCCATAACTACCCTATTATTCTTATGCATAGCTGAGATCTCCTTACAAATTTTTTTCTCAATTTGCCTCTGACTATTGGGCGGTCTATGATACAATCCCAATAAGGTGATCATCCTTTCTTATTTCTCAGTTGCACCCAAATAACTTCTCTGGATGTATTTCCGAGAACATCCTCCCTCAGCACAGCTGAAATGCCATCCCTTATCAAAAATGCCACTACCACTCCTCTCTTGCCTCCCTTTTGTATCCTTCCTGTCGCATTTGTATCCTGGAAATTTAAGCTGCCAGTCCTTTCCATCCGTGAGCCATGTTTCCGTAATTGATATGATATCCCAATCCCATGTTCCTAACCATGCCCTGAGTTCATCTGCCTTCCCTGTTCGGCCGCTTGCATTGAAATAAATGTGGTTTAATTCATTAGTTCTACCTTGTCCATGCCTGCCCTGATTGTTTGACTCACTTCTGTTCTCAGCTGTACCCGTCTCAGATCGATATCTTTCCTCACTATCTCCCCACTTGACCCCCCAACCTTACTAGTTTAAACCCTCCCAAGCAGTTCTAGCAAATGTTCCTGCCAGAATATTAGTCCCCTTCCAATTCAGATGCAGTCCGTCCTTCTTGTACAGGTCACTTCGACCCCAAAAGAGATTCCAATGATTTAAAAATGTGAATCCTTCTCCCATACACCAGCTCCTCAGGCAATCATTCATCTGCTCTATCCTCATATTCCTGCCCTCACTAGCTCGTAGCACTGGGAATAATCCAGATATTACTAACCTTGAGGACCTCCTTTTTAAATTTCTGACTAACTCTCTGTAATCTCCCATCAGAGTCTCATCCTTTCCCCTTGTAACGTCGTTGGTTCCAATGTGGACCATGACCTCCTGCTGGCCCCTCTTCTCCGTGAGAATATCCTGCACCCTCTCTGAGACATCCTTGATCCTGGCACTAGGGAAACAACACACCCTTCTGCTTTTTCTCTGCTGGCCACAGAAACATCTGTCTGTAGCTCTGACTACAGAATCCCCGATCACAATTGATCTCTTGGACGCCGACGTACCCCTCGTTGCATTAGAGCCAGTCTCAGTTCCAGAAACTTGGCTGTTCGTGCTACGTTCCCCTGAGAATCCATCACCCACTACATTTTCCAAACAGCATACCGGTTTGAAATGGGTATATCCACAAAAGACTCCTGCCCAAGGTGCTGACCTCTCTCAAACTTCCTGCAGTTAACCCATCTATGTGAATGTATTTGAGACTTCCCCCCTTCCTAAAACTACCATCCATCACATACTGTTCCTGTTGCAAATTCCTCAGCGCTTCTATCTGTCTCTCCAAGCGATCTACTCGATCTGATAAGATTTGCATCCAACAGCATTTATGGAAGATATAATCTGGAGTAACCCTTGAACTCTCTTTAACTCCAACATCTGTAAAGAAGTACATATCACTGCAAAGGACATTTTTGCTCCTTCACAATCTATAGACCCAGAAAATAACACCGTCTTATTCCTCTACAAACACTACCCCAGGTTAAATTAATAGCTATGGTTTATATTTTAAGTTTAATCAAGAGATTTTTTCCAAAAACACATAATCAAGAAAGAATCCACTATACTCACTACTGCCGAATTTCTCTTGGACAGACTAATAACAACAACTAACTTATCTGATTCTGTGTGTGAACTTCTCACAACAGTTCCACCACGATTAGTTGTGAAATTGACTGTTTGTTAATTTTCTCAGATGCACTCCGATGTCCAGCGATACAAGAATTCAAACAGCGAAGGCAGTAACTGTGCAGGTTCTCTCCCTCTCCCTCTCTTCTGAACTGTCCGCACCAGGTGCTTCCTTTGTCTGCTCTTCTCCCTTTTAAACTGCTGTTGTTTTGACTTTTTTTTCAAAGTTCCAAAACAATGCAACAGCATATAAAACAGTAATTGCTGCTCTTGGAATTCGAAGAAATCACCTCCAACACGTAAAATACCTCAAAAAAGGTGCAGCTCTTACAGGCAGATTTTTTTCCCGTCCTCCCTCTTGGATTATCCAGAATCCTTAGACTTAGAGAAAATGCATGCCCTGCTAAAGCAACAATATTTTTACTCCAGGAATCCACCGTTGCAGTGTTCAGAGATTCATGTAAATTGTGTGCGTTCAAGATATTTGACACACTGATGTTTTAACGTGTGTTCACAGAAAATCTTGTCTTTTATTATATTGTCAGCTGATTGACAAACTTGCAATTCAATCAGTGGAGCGTAGGAATAAAATTACATCTTTTTGGTCTTCATGCATATAAATAGAAAGTTAGCTGACACTCCTAAAACAGTGAACAAGGGCAAGTAACGTCATTCATTCCCGTTTCAAAGGCTCTTTTTATAGTCACAATCTGGTTACCTCAGAAATGTATGACAGACGTGTTAGCACTCATATCACTTGATACCTTTATGACTATTATTCATTTCTTTGTTTTGTGTATTCTGGTGTAATTTGTGCACCGTTGGCTGGGTTAGAATGGATTACCCAGCTGTCAATTTCCTTCATGTGTTAAGTTGACGAATTTCAACACTGCATGATCTGAAGGTGCCGGAGTAGGTCTGGAGAGTACAAAGTTTAGAAAAGGTCACAAGAAATTGGGCGACAGTCCAACAGTTCTTTATTTCGAGCACGAGCTTTCGGAGCACGGATCCTTCATCAGGTGGTTGTGGATTAGAACGTTGTAAAATAGAATTAATAGCAAAAGTTGTCAGTGTGATACAACCGGAATTATATGTTGAATAATACCTGGATGAGAAAAATAAAAGAAGTAATGAAGACTCTGTCATGCATTTCTTAGTGTGTCACATCTGTGAAATACGAGAGAAAATGTTCGGAATATACTTGGTGTGCACATATATGTCAAGGGTCACGTGCTGAGTACTATATTAAAATTCCACTCATGTAACATGCGCTAATAATAATAAAGAAATAAACATTTCCTGGTTTTGTGGCATTTTCTTATTTTCCCGTAAATGGATAAAATGAGTCAGATGATTACAGTTGCTCTCGCTCAAACAACTCAGTCCCAGGTTATGACAACAGGAAGTCCTCAGGATAATGAGACAAAATGCATTTCACGCTTTATGAACGAACGTCACTCCGCCAAAGTGGGAATCGTTCCCATCTCGCTTCACAACGGGACAGCCAAAGCAGATTAGTTTATGATGAAAAAGTTGATAATCAAGAACAATACTGGTCGATGGGAGGCCCTTCACTCCATCTATTCCGTTCTCATATTTCCCCTCATAATATATCTTTTTTTTCCCCTTTGGTCTCTGGGTGGCTCTCAGCCTGGCCTCCTAGTGTCTCATGGCGGATCCTAGCCGGGTTTCCCACAGTTCATGACTATTCCCAACCTTGTCTCCCAGCAGATCACGGCGTGTCCCACTCTTTCCTCCCAGCAGGTCATGATCTGCCCCAACCTGGTCTCTCAGCAGCTCATGACGCGTCCACCCTGCCCTCTGAGCAGCGCATGGCGGGTCCACTCTGCTCTCTGAGCAGCTCATGGCGGGTCCCACCCTGTTCTTTCAGCAGCTCATGGCGACCCCAGCCTGGTCTCTCAGCAGCTCATGGCGGGCCCACCTTGGCTCTCTGAGCGGCTCATGGCGGTCGCACCCTGTTCTTTCAAAAGCTCGTGGCGGTCCAACTCTGTTCTCTCAGCAGTTGATGGTGGGTCCCAACCTCTTCTCTTTGCAGCTCATGGTGGTCGAAGCCGGCTGTCTCAGCAGCTCATTACAGCCCCACCCTATTCTCTCTGTAGCTCATGGCGTGTCCCACTTTGGTCACTCAGCAGCTCATGGCAATGCCGGCCCGGCCTCACGGCATCTCATGGCTGGTCCTGATCTCGTCTCTCAGCCTGTTCACTCAGCAAGGCATGGCTGTCCCTACCCGGTTACTCAGCGATTCATTGGGATCATAGACTGGTCTCTCAGCAGCTCATCACGTACCCAGCCTGATCTCTCACCGGTTCATGGATGTCACGGCCTGCTCTTGCAGCAGCTCATGTTTGCTCAGAGCCTGTTCCTTCGACGGCTAGTTGTGGCTCCCGTGCTGGTCTACAGGGCTCTTGGTGGCTTTCAGCCTGATCTTTCAAGGGTTTAAAGCAGTATCTCAGCTGCAGTTTCGGCACCAGCAACGGTATGTGTCGGGGCATAGTCGAGAACACACAGCTGAGCGAGATTAGCGGAGGGGTCATCAAAGACGATAATACTTTTCACCCATTCCTTGATCATCCTAGTACCAAATACTAAATTGTAAATGCAAACAATTCATTTTTCGAATATTCTATGAAGTTATTCTAAGCTTTTTAACTCTTGTTTCGGGTACTACTTTGTCCCTAAGTTTTTAATTGTGTCATCGTACTTGGTGTCTAAGATGGCATCATGCGTGGTAAAGTTAGACAATTCTCACTCTTCTCCGAACTGCTATACATGACTAATCAGCACCAATAAGAACTCGGATAAATTGCAACAATAAATGTGACATGACCGTGCAAGATTGAAAAAGTGGCTTAAATTTTGACAGAGTTACGGCGTTTAAAATTAGTGCAGCACACACAGATCATGGTCGTGCTGTTCCAAAAGCTTTTTGTAAAGAAACCGAATACAGACCTTATGTCATGGAGCCAAAGGGCATCGAGGCAAGCAAGAAAGTGGATTTGTCACACCAACCAGATCATCAATGGTCTTATCAAATTATAGAACTGCTGTGGTGGACTGGACAACTTATATCGGGTGTTTACCTCAATCAGTTGCGTTTTAGTCTGTGTAATTTCACATTGTCAAGAGATACTTTTAACCTAATATTTCCCGATTACTTATTGTGAAAATCAAGATTCTTCATTCCAAATATACAACTATATACACGCTATGGAGTGAGAGGTTGTTGAGGTCGCTGGAACTGTGGCTTTGAGATTATAATTCGATCAGCTATGATATTGTGTAATGAAAGTGCAAGTTGGAGTTACATGGTTTTCACATTTCTCAACTCCTTTTGTTTGCAAAGCATTTTATCGTATTTCATTCTGACACTGGTCTAGTTCTTTTCAATTTATCAATGAATTCAATGTCCCCGTCTTTTCACACGAAACTTTCACCATTTGTGACCAAGTTATGTGTTCCCTCATCTCTCTGCTATAATTTGTTTTTTTTAAACCATAGTGCATTTTTTGTCGACAGTAAGCTCGGAATCACTCCTCTACACGAAGTGGAATCTAATTTCCTGGTTTCATCTGTGTATCCGTGTGGCCAGGGCACCATGTTAAAACCAAGTTCAGTAGTGGCAATGCCTCTGTGAAAGAAAGAAAGTTATGAGATCAAATCAAAATCGAATTGGAGAGAAAAATAAAGCAGTGCTCATCCCGCTGTGTTTCCCTCTCGCAAAAGGCATTGTTGAACACTGCATCCTCCCTGTTAAAATACACTTTCTCCCGACCTTTATCAATGACTTAAAAAAAGGCTTGACTGCTGTCATTCGGAGACAATTATTCGCCATTTAACTCGTTTAAAGTTCGGATGATTTTTAACCTCTCGTTATGGGGTCTGGGAGTATGGATATTCATGTTACAAAAACCTTATATTCTGAAACAACAGAATAATTAATGCATGCCGAACACAAATAAGATACAGAGCAAAACACTGAGAGTTAGCATCTGTTATCACCCTGCCCATATGCCTCCAAACATTTCCTGATCATATGCCCATTCAGATGCGGCTAAAATGTTGTGATTTTACTCGCCTCCACCACTCCCTCTAGCAGCCAATTCCACAAATACACCACCACCTGTGTGAAAAGATTGCCCAGAAGGTCTCTATTATAACTTTCCCCTCTCACCCCAAATCTCTGCCCATTAGTTCCTGGACTCGAACACGCCAGGGAAAAGACATTGTCTATTTACTCTATTCATGCTCCTCGTGATTTTATAAACGTCTATAAGGTCACCGCGATCCTCTGACACTTCTGGGAAAACACCCACAGCCTATTCAACCTCCCTATTGCTCAAATCCTCCAATCCTGGCAACATTATTGTAAATATTTTATGAAACATTTCAAGTTTCACAACATCCTTCCGATAGAAAGAAGACCGGAATTGCACTCAATATTGCAAAAGTAGCCGAACCAATGTCCTGTGTAGCCGCAACATGACCATCCAACCCTGTACTCAACTGTCTGACCAATAAAGACATACGTACCAAATACCATCTTCACAGTCCTATTTCTGTGCGACTTTAATTTGAATGAGGTATGAACCTGCAATCCAAGGTCTCTTTCTTCAATAACACTCCCTCAGACCTTCCCATTAAGAGTAAAAGTCCGGCTCAGATTTGCTTTCCCAAAATGCAGCACCTCACGTTTATCAAAATTGAAATTCATCTTCCACTCCTCAGCCCAATGGCTCATCTGATTAAAGTCACGTTGAAGTCCAAGGTAACCTTCTTGTGTCCACTCCACCTCCAATTCTCGTGACATCTGAAAACCTATTAACTAAACCTCTTAAACTCACACACAAATTATTTATATGGAAGACGAAAAGTAATGGACCCAGCGTTAATCTTTGTGGCACCCCACTGGTCACAGGCCTCCATTCTGAAAAAATCCACCCTCCGTCACCACATTCGATTCTCTACTTTTGAGCCAGTTCTGTGTACAAATAACAAGTTCTCGCTGTATTTCATTTGATCTAACTTGCTAACCAGTCTCCCATGGGAAACCTTGTCGAATGCCTTACTGAAGTCCACATAGATCACGTCTTCCGCTCTGTTCTTATTAATCCTCTTTGTTACCTCTTCAAATAACTCAATCAATTTTGGGAAACATGATTTCCCACGCATCCTACCCATGTTGACTATCCGTATTCAGTTTTTGCCTTTCTAAATGCATGTATATCCTGTCCCTCAGGATTCCCTTCAACACATTGCCCACCAGCGACGTCAGGCTCACTAGTCTATAGTTCAATGGCTGGTCCTTACAAGCTTTCTTGAAAAATAGCCCCACGTCAGCCAACCTTCAGTTTTCCATCAACGAAACTGTGACTATCGATAATACAAATTCCTTAGTCAGAGGCCCACCAATAACTTTTCTAACTTCCCACCGAGTTCCGGGGTGCACCATATCAGCTCCGGTGGATTTATCATATGTTATGCTTTTCAAGACGTTCATATTTGTCAACATGTCAACATCAATTGCCACATATTCCATATGTTCTATGTCTTTCTTCGCCAAAAAAGGTGATGCAAAATACTCAATTATTATCTCCCCATTTATTGCAGCTCCACACAAAGTCCACCTTGCTGATCTTCGAGGTGTCCTGTTCTTGCACTCGGTACCCTTTTGTCCCTTCCTTTTGTACGTTTGTCTTTGGCAAATGTTCCAATCAAATCAAACACACCCAGAAACTATTGAAACAAATTAAGTTCACTGAAAATTTTCCTCTTCTTTATTCCCATTCGAACTTTTATGGCTGGCATAGCTCAACATGTCGTACGAAGAAATGTTTCTGACAATCTGTCCAAAACCGAAATTCTCCAAATCCAAATGCAGAGCTTGATGACATAAAATGTAAAACCATGTCTACACTTTCCATCAAAAACTCCTGGCGTTTTTTCAGAACTGAAAATAAAAACGACAACTGCATAGAGTTATACAGTATGGAAGGGGATCAAATAAACATTCATGTCTATCCAGGCTTCCCAATTACCTATCCAGCTAATCCCAATATCCAGTCTTATCTCCATATCCCTGCAGCGTCAATATGCTGATTACAAATTAAGATCAGTTAATCGAGTAATTGCAAAGGCACGTTAGAAACGGGAGGTCTTGGGAGTCAAGTCGGTAAGAGTGAGAAGAAAGGATGAGATTCAGGAAATGTGTCGGAAACATTTGCGATTTCACGCTGTGTTATAATTAGACTTAATATTGATCAATTCTAAGTACAGATAGCAAACTTGATTCGTTTTATATAACTGCAAAATTGAGAAAAGTTTGTTTGCGAGTAATCTTTCTTTTATATTTGCATGTGTATCTCTATCAATGCTGCAAGGTTTACAGGTAAATGTTTGATTTCTTTATCGCATTCAATTGTCTAATCTAGAATTTCTCCTTGTGGATACATTTTCACAAATGCCTGATTGGATTCCAATGAAGGGTAGAAGCAACAGCAGCAGAAAAACAGTTTGAGTTCAATTTGAAGCAAGGGTTATTGCACCAATATTGACCGTTGTTACAAATAAAAAGACAGCTCTGGAACATATCTTGCAAGAGATATTACAATAGTTTCTAATTTAAAATTTCTGTTTTAGATCTGCCGTTTCTATTATCAATGAAGCATCTCAAAGGAGGTCATTATTCAAATTAATGGCAATTTGATTAAATTTTTAATGGACTGAAGCTAAAGAAATGTCATAATTTTGAATGGATCAAAATGTAATTTTGATGATATGAATGTTTTCAAGCACTTGGATTTGTAAAATGCTTCTAAGATCTTGAAACATTTTAAGATGTGTTAACATGATTGACGTGTGTGATTTTGCTGCTCCTTTTACAAGTTTATGTTGTCTTTGTTTATTTTTCCAAGAGGTCGAAAAGAAAGTTTCCGAAATGCCTGCGGGAATGTACTTGAATAAGCTTTCAAGTTTAAAGAAAAAAGCGTGTACAACCAAAAGGGAGTCACCAGTCCCGCTCAGCTCAGCTTTGCGCTGTTCTGGTTTGGTTTGATGTCCGCAAGCATTCAGTTGGGCAGCAGCTGGTTCGAAGAAGTAAGTCCATGCTGATCCTTCCTCTCTCTGACATCTCTCCTGTCAGACCCTGTGTTTTATTTTACTCTTTGCCAAGCGTTGTTCATGCACATTGTTGCAAGTAGTTGGAAATACATCATTAAGTTTGGATAATCTGTTCAGTTTTTGAATAGATTTAATTATTCTGTTTTCTGTTCTCTTTCGTTTGTGTTTCATTTTGTAATCTTGCAAATACATTGCGTTTTGTTTAAGACAGACTGGTTGCACCAATTGCATCATCCCTGGAATGTCCACAACTCACCTGTTTTGTGGCCTTTGTGGTAAAGGCCACAAAGCAATGTTCCACAACCACATATGACCAAATATTAAATAAGATTATTATTTTGATTAATTAATAAATACTTAAGTACTGGAGAGAACTGACTTTTTTCAGAACATGGTCATTGGGAGAATTCTCGTCCATCACTGATTAAAAAAGAAATACATCTGACCATCTCTCGACAAATACAGACCCATCTGTTGGGTATGATTTGCACAATATTTCAGGATTATTCACCACTATTTCAGCCAGCTTCAATGGGATGCTACCACCAGAAACATGTTTCCTTCTCTCTTGTCAGCCTTCCGCAGGGAACCGTTCACTCTGGTATATCCTGGGCCGCTCCCTATACACCGTCGACCTCACATCCGACAGCATCATGGCACATTCCCATGTAACCACAGATGGTGTATTACATGCGGGATATACTTCGCCCTCCTCAGTACCTATGGGCCCGAAAAAAAACTTTCCAGATGAAGCACGGATTTATCTGCAATTCACTCAGTATAATTGTATAGTCCAGTACACTTGCTGCTCAATGTACTGTGCTCTATATTTCCGAATCTAAGCACAGACTGAGTGACAGCTTTGTGAAACCCAAACATTTCTTCCATCGAGCTAAATTCCATAGTTTCCCTTTGCCTGTCTCTTCAAGATGATGACACACTTCCTGAGTCAACATATCTGTTACAGGCTTGCTGCCGTGCCATTGTGTTTATTTTTGACTTTAAAACAGATCATTGACGGTGTCAGCAGAAAGTTCAATTGAGTTTATTTGGTGGATCAGTTGACGTTTCTGATTGGGTTTATAATCCAATATTCGACTGTTTCTCGAGGCATGATATTGAGACAGTCTGTGTCTTGAGCAGATCACTCGCATCCTCCTGGGGACTTAATGTGAATTTGTTCATAGTCGTAAAATCATACAGAATTTAACACAGACCCTTTGATTCAACTGGCAAGTGCCGAACAGATGTGTTGAGATGAACTAGCTCCGTTAGCCTGTGTTTGTCCATATCACTCTCAGCATTTCCTATTCATGTATATGCTCAATTTCTTAAAATGCTGTCGTTCTGATCGCTGCTACTGCTTCCTCGACAGACTCATTCCACATGTGCACCACCAACACTTTGAAAATTTGTTCTGCAAGTAACTTTAAATGAAAATTGGATGTCCGAGTCCAGGTTTCCCTTAAAGTAAACTTACATGTTGAGTCGGTAGTTAGGAAGGCAAATACAATGCTGTCATTAATCTCGAGAGGACCGGAATGTAAAAATAGCGATGAACCTCTGAGACTTCATAATGTTATGGCCATACCACATTTAGAATATTTGAGCAAGTCTCAGCCGCATATGCCAGGAAATATATATTCACCCTGGAACAGGTTCAGAGAAGGTTCACGAGAATAATCCCAGGAATGAAAAGTTTAACATATGATGATCGCTTCATAGAGCTGGGACTATACGTACGGGGTATTGAAAGATGACTGGGGGATTAGATTGAAATTTACTGAGTAATGAATGGCCTGGACAAAGCGGAAAGAAGTTTCCATTGGTAGGAGAGCCGAGGATCGAGGGAAGAGCCTCAGATTAAAGAGAAGACACTTTAGGCATAGATAAAGGGAATCGTTTTATGGACCAAAACAAGCACACCCAAACGTATATTGCGAAGGCAGTCTAGACTGTAACACCTTGCTTATTTTAACGCTAAGTGTAAGATGCTTTGTTACAGATGAAATTCGATTGCGCAAACTGTTGGTTATTAAAGAAAACAATTTTTCCATACACTATAAGTAAAATGCAGAAAAAAACTTAACAATAAGAGAAGAAAAAGCTGATTTTACTGAAACTCTATCGAAATCGCTAATAAAATAATATATTAACGACGACTAATTAACTGTTGCAATACAGTAGCATCACATAAACACACACTTGGCCAAGGCAGATTCAGCAAGGTCAATTTTCTGACATGCCATTTTAGTAGCTGAAAGAGAATCCCAGCCTTTACTTCTAACAGGGACAGGGATAAAAGCTCCCAGATCCACTTTAAAGACACCAGCAAAGGCTATTGAAGGCAACAACTTGAAAAAAAAAAGGTCCTGGGTAGATTGTACCCACCAGTTCAGGCCATTTCTACCGTTCCAAATTTAAAAAAAATCAAGGCCTCACAAGCTGTTTACTTTACAGACATTGGAACAGAACATTCAGCATCTTTCTTCATTTACAAAACTTAAAGCCGTCGTATCATCACATTTGCCATGTCCTTCTTTCAACTTTACGAGAGTCCAATACCAGAGGACAGGACAAGAGATAAGGAGATAAGGCGAAACTTCTCTACCACAAAGAGAGGGGAATCTGTGGGATTTATTACCACATAAGGCTATGGAGGACAGGTCATTGAGAATATTTAAAACAAAAATAAAAACGTTCTTGATTGCCAAGGTGATCAAAGGTTGTGTGGAAAAGCAGTACAACGGGGTTGAAAAGAAAATCCTTCGTTCAGGATGAAATGGAAGAGCAGGCTCAATGGGCCGATTGGCCTAACTTCTGGTGCTGTTTTGTGGTCTTAAGATCTTACAGTACATGTTGGTTAACAGGGGTGTGGGAGTGGGGCTGGTCAGTGTGGGATGTTCTTTGATGGTTTGTGCGGCGAAAATTGGCCGAATGGCTTTTTCTCACACTGTCAGCACTCTCTGGATTACAAATATGTCCTGTCCAACCAAAGGCTTATTTCTTCTGGTATTGGACTCTCATAAACCCCATGTCTTCCGATGGTTCTTATTTTGCTTCTTCATGTCGTGACTGTCAGACATATTAAGGTTGCCACAGGAGACCGCAGGAGACGCCGATAACAGAACAATAAAATTAATAAATGCGACACATAAATGAAGAGCATGAGGAACTCCATTGCTTTGGACTTTGCCATTTCAGTCAGTTTCGTGCTGTGTTGTCTGACATATATTGTACATTTTCTATTTGGGCTAATTTCAGGTGACAGCTGTTCGGTCGGTTCAAATCCCAATAACCCAAAATTTATTGGCAGTGAATCGGATACATGCTGCAACTCTTACATTCATGCACGTATACGGGTATTTATGCAATGACACAGACAACGTTTACAGGTGATTTCAAAGATTCTTTCAGATACTTCACCAAGAGTATTACGACATGTCCCATACAGTGAGACCGGCTGAATAACTAGAAGTGACTTCCACACTTCACTAAAGCAACACACATTCTTATGAATCTGCAGCTCATAAATTCTGGCACGTGTAAAGGCAATGATCGACAAACAAACCCACAGCACCTCTTTATATATTTGTGGTAGCCACCTATGACAGAAATTGTTTCTCAAGTTATCGCCTCTTCTGCCAAGCGCAAAAGCTCACAATAAGAAGATTTCCGTTTGGAATTGATTTGATTGATCCATGTGTAAAATCTGGAGGGGAGGATCTCCATCGTCTCTGTTCAAATCATTAAGATAACTTTGTTTTGCAATCTTACAAAAAATGTGCACAAGCACGCTAAGATTGCCTCTTCTCCTAAACGTCAGAGAAAAAATAACAAATGTAGTTCCAGTTAAAGTTATGTTGTGACATTCTGGATGCATTTAAACTCTGAAGTATGGGAGAAAAGATTCGTATTGCATTGATCAGCGCTGACACCTGAAATTAGTCATGCCGTACAATTGGTCACAATTAAGAAAATGAGTAAACTGTATTTTTTTATATAGCTAATCCATCAATTCCTTGTGCATGAGTATCCATATATCACAGTGTTGCATTGGCACAACTTGGCCAGCAGAAGGAGATTTTTTTCTCGTTATCATGACAGGAAAGATCGACTTCTTCGAATGCACTGAAAATTTTCTCTCCCCGTATTAAATTGTTAAAAGATAAGTCCCTGGAGATCTTAAAACAAAACACCGAACCGTTTTCATTGCACGATATTCTTTGTGAAGTCAGCTGTAGCATTTGCACTTCAGGGACTGCAACAGATTGCAGCATTGTATTTGTCCAATTTTGTTCTCAGAGGTTTTGGTTAGAGGAGATGGTTGGAGTTTTGGTGGGAGCAAAATAAATCAGACGTTTGTACTTACTGGAGGTCAATCAACGCAGTCCCAGTAAATCAAAACAGAAAATCATCAGGGTCGTGTCATGAGGTCAAAAATATTTCGCTGTTATCAACAATCGTCCCTCCATCAAAGTGGGGGTTGACGATTTCACGATGTGACACAAGCAGGAGTCTCATTTGGTATGGAAAATGTAATTCCTCGGAGAAAAGCGACGGAATTGGACACACCAACGGGAGTTTCTCCAGTCTCCATGTTTCCTTCTCATTTTCTCCGAGTTTCTTCTGCTTTTTCCATCATTTTATTTTCCTGCTGCTCTCAGTCTAGCCTCCATGCGCCTCCTGACAGATCCCATCCTGGTCTCTCGTTGGATCTCAGTCTGGTCTCTCCGCGGCTTGTGACCTGTCCTGAACTGATATCTCGGCAGCTGTCAGCCAGATCTCTCGGCAGGATGTCAATGGTCTCTCGAAGTTTCGTGGCAGTATTTTGGCTCGGCATTGGAATGTATCCTGCCGAAGTATGTACCCTGAGGCACGGGGAGTTATCGATGAGGCTGCAATTTCAACAGCACCGATTCTGTGTGTGGTGGTGGCGTCGAAGGCAGACAGCAGAGCGAAATGCACGGAGGAATCATCAGTTGAATGGTTAACATAATACCTAGTTTAATCCGTGAGAAACGTTAGTGTAAACTGCTGCCAAATTATTTAATTTTCTAATATTCTATGAAGGAATACTTCGCTTTGTAATTCATGTTTCTCTTCGTACTTTGTACCTCAACCCTTTTGTGCCGAGGTAACTTGCATCTGAGATGGAATCATGTCTGCCAACATTATACAACTTTCACTTTACACCTTCACTTCAATACATAACTTCACGTTGCAAATAAAATCTGAAAAGCGAGTTCACCAGTAACGAGAACAACAGTAATTTTTCAGCAATAAATATGACATGGCCATGCAAAATTGAAATAGTGGCCAAGTTATAAAGGTAACACGGCGCATAAAATAAGTATAGCACAAACATACCAAAGCTCTATCGCTCTGAAAGTTGTTTCACTTTAAGAAAAGAGAGTGCAGACCTTCAAGCGCACAGTCAAAGGGTATCGATGCAGGCAGGAAATTGGAGTTGTCAAAACAACCAGATCATCCATGATGTTATTACATTTTGGAACTAGTGTGTCAGCCGGATAACTGCCATTGGTTTTAACTCATGTAGTTGCGCTCTAGTACACAATATCAAAACATAATTTTGCCATGTGACCGAGCGTGTTATTGGAAAAAAAAAGCTTTTATTCCACATTGCCACCAGTGTACAAGCAACGGAGTGAACAGTTTTAGAGATGGATGGAGGGTTGGGTGTGAGGTGACAACTAGATCAGCAATGATTTAAACGACCGGAAGTGGAAGTTGAATTTACTTCATGTTCAACTCCCTGAACTCCACTTTGTGTAAAACATTCATCTTACATTGCCCTAAAATAAATAAAAAAATTAATGAATTCAAAATCCATGTCTTTTCACGAGGACTCTGAACCATTTCTGAGCAAGGTGTTTGTTCCCTCATCGTCAGCCTTTCATTTTTTTTTGTTCTACATTCCACTCGCTGCAGCGAGCCCGCTCGGAGACTGTCTTCTGAAATGAGCCGATTCTAATCTTCGCGTTGCATCTTTTTGAACATTCCCACATTATTGTGATATCGCCACCTCTCCGGGGAGCCTTTGTCCATCAGAGCCCAGTAGGGGCAATGCCTACGTGAAATTCTAAGTGGGTTGTCGGGATAAAATGAAAATAGATTTGAAGTGGTGAATGAAGGAGTCCACCTCCCGCGATGAGCCACTCTTCCTAAAGGGATTTATGAACCGCATTATTCCTCTTCAATTACTCCCCTTCCAGGCTTCCATGAATATTTGTGTTTTTTTTAAATTGACTGATGGAATTCCAATATAAGTATGCACTATCTACTCCATCGAAAGTTCGGATGAATTTTTAAACCTGGTTTTGGGTAACTGGGAGTTTTGGTGTTCATTTTAACAACTTTTTCTCCTCTAAAACAACAACCACAAAATACTCAATGAAAGTCAAACGCAAATAAGATGTGGAGCATATGACTTCGCACCTTACACAGTTAAAAAAAACACTCCCACAGCATATCTGCACAAATGTAAATCAGAGTAAAGTTTATTCTTCTTTGTTCTGGTTGAACCTCTAGGGCCAGTACAGCTCGGTGTTTGGTACTAAGAAAACATTCGGTGTATTCGCCTGAAAACGAGATTCCCTCAATGCAGATATAGGACTTGATTACATTCAAAGTAAAAGAATCCCGACACGGTTCCACTGTTCCATCAAACAGCCCCATCCCTTGTTCAGATGTAAAACAGAATAAATAATGAAATGCAGAATGATACAGTATATACAACATTGAACATTACAGCGCAGTACAGGCCCTTCGGCCCTCAATGTTGCGCCAACATGTCATACCAATCTGAAGCCCATCTCACCGGCACTATTCTGTGTACGTCCATACATTTGTCCAATGACGATTTAAATGTACTTAAAGTTGGCAAAAGTACTACCGTTGCAGACAAAGCATTCCATTCCCTTACTACTCTCTAAATAAAGAAACTACCTCTAACATCTGTCCTTGATCTATCCCCTCAATTTAAAGCTATGCCCCATCGTGCTCGCTGTCACCAGACTTCGAAAAAGGCTCTCCCTGTCCACCCTATCTAACCGTGTGGTCATCTTATATGTCTCTATTAAGTAACCTCTCAACCTTCTTCTCTCCAACGAAGACAGCATCAAGTCTCTCAGCCTTTCATCGTAAGACCTTTCCTCCATACCAGGCAATATCCCAGTAAATCTCTTATGCATCATTTCCAAAGCTTCCACATCCTTCTTGTAATGCGGTGACCAGAACTGTCCACAATACTCCAAGTGCAGCCGCACCAGAGTTTTATACAGCTGTTGCATAACTTCATGGTTCCGGAACTCGATCTCTCTATCAATAAAAGCTAAAACACTCTATGCTTCCTCAACAATCCTGTCAAAGTTGGTGGCAACTTTTAAGGATCTGTGTACCTGGACGACGAGATCTCTTTGCTCATCGACACTACGAAGGATCTTACCATAAGCCCAGTACTTTGCATTCTGGTTACTCCGACCAAAGTGAATCACCTCACACTTGTCCGCATTGAACTCCAATTTCCAGCTGTCCGCCCAGCTCTGCAGCTTATCTATGTCTGTCTGTAACCTACAACATCCTTCGTCACTATCCACAACTCCACCGACATCAGTGTCGTCTGCAAATTTACGAACTCACCCCTCTACGGCCTCATGGAGGTCGTTTGTAAAAATGACGAACAGCAGTGGACCCAACACCGATCCTTGCGGTACACCACTAGTAACTGGACTCCAGGATGAGCATTTCCCATCAACAACCACCCTCTGTCATCTTTCAGCAAGCCAATTACTGATTCAAACTGCTATATCTCCCCCAATCCCATTCCTCCGCATTTTATACAATAGCCTACTGTGGTGAACCTTATCGAACACCTTGCTGAAATCCAAATACACCACATCAACCGGTTTACTCTCATCTACCTGTTTGGTCACGTTCTCAAATAACTCAATAAGGTTTGTGAGTCACGACCTATCCTTCACAAAACTGTGCTGACTATACCGAATCAAATTATTCTTTTCTTGATGATTATAATTCCTATCTCTTATAAACGTTTCCAAAACTTTACCAACATTTGAAGTAAGGCTCAGTGGTCTATAATTTCCAGGATTATCTCGACTCCCCTTCTTGGTCAGGGGAACCACATTTGCTAACCTGCAGTCTTCTGGCACTGTTACTGTAGACAATGACGAGTTAAATATCAATACCAAAGGCTCGGCAATCTCCTTCCTAGCTTCTCGGAGGATCCTAGGATAAATCCCCTCCATCACAGGTGTCTTATCTATTTTTACGCTGTGCAGGATTTCTAATATCTCTTCCTTGTGAACCACAATCCCACCGATTCTAGTAGCCTGTATCTCCGCATTCTCCTCGACAACATTGTCGCTTTCTGGAGTGAACACTGTCGAAAAGTATTCATTTAGTGCTTCCCTTATCTCCTCTGACTCCAGATACAACTTTCCACTACTATCCTTGATTGGCCCTAATCTTACTGTCGTCATTCTTTTATTCCTTAAATATCTATAGAAAGCCTTAAGTTTCACCCTGATCCTTTCCGCCCACAACTTCTCATGTCTCCTCCTGGCTCTTCTGATCTCTCTCTTTAAGTCTTTGCTGGCTACCTTGTAACCCTCAAGTGCCCTAACCGAGCCTTCACATCTCATCCTAACATAAGACTTATTCTTCCTCTTGACCAGAGATTCCACTTCCTTCATAAACCACGGCTCCCGCGCTCTACAGCTTCCTCCCTGCCTGACAGGTACATACTTATCAAGGACACTCAGGAGCTTTTCCTTGAATAACCTCCATATTTCTAATGTGCCGACCCACTGCAGTTTCCTTCCCCATCCTATGCTTCCTAGATCTTGCCTAATCGCATCGTAATTGCCTTTATCCCAGCTCTAACTCGTGCCCAGTGGTATACACATACCCCTTTCTATTACTAAAGTGAACATAACAGAATTGTGATCGTTATCACAAAAGCGCTCACCTACTTCCAAGTCTAACACCTGGCCGGGCACATTACCCAGTACGAAATCTAATGTGGCTACGCCCCTTGTTGGCCTGTCTACATGCTGTGTCAGGGAGCCCTCGTGAACACACTGGACAAAAACTAACCCATCGATAGTACTTGTACTATAGTGTTCCCAGTCAATATTTGGAATGTTGAAATCCCTCATGACAACTACCATATTTCTCTCACTCCTATCGAGAATCGTCTTTGCTGTCCTTTCCTCTACATCTCTGGAACTAATCGTCGGCCTATAGAAAACTCCCAACAGGGTGACCTCTCTGTTCCTGTTTCTAACATCAGCCCATACTACCTCAGTTGACGAGTCCTCAATCATCCTTTCTGCAACTGTCATACAGTCCTTGAACAAAAATGCCACACCTTCCCCTCTTTTACCATCTTCTCTGTTCTTAATGAAACATATAAATTCTGGAACCTGCAACAACTATGCCTGTCCCTGCTCTATCCATGTCTCTAAAATGGCCACAACTTCGAAGTCCCATGCACCAACCCATGCTGCAAGTTCACCCACCTTATTCCGGATGCTCCTGGCGTCGAAGAAGACACACTTCAAACCAACTTCTTGCTTTCTGGTGCCATCGTGCGTCCTTGAAAGTTGATTTCGGACCTCCGTACTCTCAACATTTTCTTTACTCGAACTACAATTTTGGTTCCCCTCCACCTGCTGGATTAGTTTAAACCTACCAGAATAGCCTGAGCAAATACCCCCATTCAGCACATTGGTACCCCTCTGTTTCAGATGAAGACCATCCTGCTTGGAGAGGTCCCACTTACCCCAGAAAGAGCCCCAATTATCCAAAAATCAAAAACCCTCCCTCCTGCACGATCCCTGGAGCCACGTGCCTATGTGGACTACGACATGTGGCTGCTCCCCCTCCCCATTCAGGATCCCCAAAACACGATCTGAGACATCAGGAACCCTGCCACCTGGGAGGCAACACACCAACCTTGAGTCTCTCTCGTCCCCACAGAACCTACTGTCTGTCTCCCTAACTATAGAGTCCCCAATGACTACTGCTCTGCTCCTCTTCCCCTTCCCTTCTGAACAGCGGGGACATACGCTGTGCCAGAGCCCTGTGCCCCACTGCTTTCCCCCGGTAAGTCGACAATCCCAACAGTATCCAAAACGGTATACTTATTGTTGAGGGGAATCCCTCCACTGCCTGCCGGTTGTATTTCCATCCTCTGACTGTAACCCATCTGCCTTTTTCTTGTAACTGAGGAGTGACTACCTCCCTCTAACTCCTCTCAATAAACCCCTCTGCCTCCCGAATGATCCGAAGTTGATACAGCTCTAGTTCGAGTTCCCTAACACGATTTTCGAGGAGCTGGAGTTGAGTGCACTTCCCGCAGATGTCGTCAGCAGGGACACTCGTGGTGACCCTTACCTCCAACATTCTGCAGGAGGAACATTCAACTGCCCGCACCTCCCTTCCTAGTATTCTAAATTCCCAAAGAGACTGGTGAAAAATAAGAAATAAAAATAAACTCGTTGCCGCACCAATCTGGCTCACATGCCCTTTTTCTTGCATAGAGAAGGAGGACGACTGGGAGACACTACCCGACTAATGCTTCGGGTAATGCAACCACACAAATTTACGACTTCCCAGAAGTCCTTCGCTCCTCCCTCGTACCTCTCAGCAAATGGAGTCCCGACTCACGCGGTAAGTCTCTTTTAATGCTGGAAAACTCACCCTTCTCAGCAGCCCTCGCTTCACCACACCTTGTCTACTCGCCACTCTGGCAAAATGGTGGCCCGACTCCCGAGGTAAGTCCCTTTTAATGCGGGAAAACGTATCCTTCTCGGCAGCCCTCGCTTCACAACTCCTTCTCTCCACGCCACTCTGGCAAAATGGAGACCCAGCCCCGAATTAAGTCCCTTTGAATGCGGAAGAATTCACCCTTCAATGCAGCCCTCTGTTCACCACGCCTTCTGTCCTCGCCCCTCTGGCAAAATGTAGACCCGACTCCCGAGGTAAGTCCCTTTAAATGCGGGAAAACTTACCCTTCCTGGCAGTCCTCGCTTCACCACAACTTCGTTCCTCGCCACTCTGGCAAAATGGAGGCCAGACACCTGTGGTAAGTCTCTTTATATGCGGGAAAACCCACTCTTCCCTGCAGCCCTCCCTTCATCACTCCTTCTGTCCTCACCGCTCTGGCAAAATGGAGACCCGACTCCCGAGGTAAGTCCCTCTTAATGCTGGAAAACTCACCCTTCTCGGCAGCCCTCGCTTCACTCCTCCTTCTCTCCTCGCCGCTCTGGCAGAATGGAAGGAGGTTTTGTAAACTCTTATGTCTAGCTGGTTCCTGAATTAACGAGCCAACTAATCCTTATAACCAGTTCTAGTTTCGTATCCTTCTCGCAATAATACCTGGTTACAAATGAAAATCACGTTTCAGAGAAAGTACAATACCTACTTGAAGTGACAGGGGACGCAGTAGTCAAATGGCAAAGATTGGGATGCAAGAATGAGATTCAGGAAATACAAAGATACATTTGCTAAGTCATTAAGAATTTTAGTTCGAGTTGACCATGATTGTCTCTAAGTACATGATGTGAACTTTCGTTCTTTTCGTGCGACAGCAAAAATTGTGTAAAACTTTCCTGAGATCTCAGTACATATATGTTGACGGGTGTCTCTATGAATGCTGCGCTGTGCACACTCAAATGTTTATTTACTTTATCACATTCAATTGTCTAATCGCGGACTTCTCTTTCTGGATTTATTTTCGTTTCAAATAAAGTGTAGGAGCAACAACATTTCTACAAATATTTAAAACAAATGAAAAGGAAATTGTACCAGTATTGACCGATGTTGCAAACATGAACGTAACACCGGCGCATCACTTGCAAGCGGTATTCCCATTGTTGTAAATTCAATCATTGTTTTGAACTTTCTGTTTGCATAATTAATGAAGCAACTCAAACGATGCCAGTATTCCTCTGAATTGCTATTTGACTGACGTTTTTCATGCAATCAACCGAAACAAATTTCAGAATTTTGAACGCATTGCAAGCCGTTTTTCGAAATATTTTCACGCTCTTGCATTCTATAATGCTTCTCAGCTCTTGCAAAGTCTCAAACGAAGTGAGCCTTATTGATATGCTTTGATTGCAGTTCATGCACATGCGCTCACATTTGCCATGCAAGAGTGAAGTTGTGCACAGAAATCTTCAACAGAAGATATGACAAATTAACATATCAATTATCGTTTCAGTTAACGAATGAATCAAGTGCTTATTTACTAGAGAGAACTCACATACATTTTTGAATTGATCTAACTGGGAAAACTCTCATCCAGTCACTGATCAACAAAGATCTGGCCATCTCTGGAACCATACTGACTGATTTTTTTCAGTATTAAAAGCCACAATTTCCACTATCTCCAGCGGGATGCAACAACCAGACTCATACCTCCCTCTCTCTTGTCAGCCTACCGCAAATACCATTCTCTCCCGGACCCACTGGCCCATTCCTCATCCACGTCTGACACCACCGTCCCCAGCCCCCAGTGCGACATGAAACCTTCCCCTGCAATCACAAAAGGTGTAATTCTTGCCCTGTACTCCATGCCTCAGCTTGTGAACTCAAGCTTGCTTTATCCCTTCTCGGCCACCGTCTCTGCCCGATTTTGCACTGTCAGGAATCTGGAGATGTTTTCACCTAAATCCTTATCAGTGCCAATGCTTCGAACGCATCTGTTCTATAATTGACACCTGAATTTGATCTGACAAAATGCAACAAGTTTCATTTTACGGATTAAGCTCCATCTGCCTTTTCTCTATCAGAATCTGTAACCTGTCTATATATCGGTGTATCCGGATGTATCATTTGATAATTCCCAGCACTACCTGCAATTTTTGTATCATTCGCAAACTTACTAATCAGACCACCCACATTTTCCTTCAGATAATTTAAACGGAACAGACACAACAAAGCTCCCATTAATGATGCCAGCGGAATACCAGTAGTTACGTATCCCTGTTCTGAAAACTACCATTCCATCCCACCTTTCTGTTTTCTAGGACCAAGCTACTTCATCTCGCCAGCTCAGCACGGATCCCACGAGAATCTCCATTTTGTTCCAGCCTCTTATGCGTACGTTATCAAATGCCTTGTAAAAGTCGACATCCATTGCCCTTCCCTCATCAACCGTCTTGTGTCCTCCTCAAAAAAACAAATCCAGTTGCTGAGTTGAACGTTTCAGCAGAAACCAATGCAATCTATCGGTAGAAGTCAATTTGCTTCCAAATTTGAAATTACCTGGCCAAAGAGTCTCTTCTCCAACACCTCCAGCACTGACATCACCAATGATAGAATAATTATCGAGATTACCTCTGTTAGTTTTCTGACACAGAGGAAAATCATTCGTCATTCTCCAGCCCTCTGGAACCTTGCATGAGGCCAAATATATGTGTTAAAGCCGCAACTTTTTCCTGCTTTTCCTCGAACAGTATCATGGGACAGATCGCATCTGGCACTGGAGGATTTGTCTGTCGTAATGCATTTCAAGATACTCTAAGTTAATTCCTTCATTACGTTGGATGCGATGGAATGCGGTTGTGGAAAATCATAGCAGGTCAAGTAGTATAAGAGGAGCAGGGGAGTCGACGTTTCGGGCAGAAACGTCCATCATGAGTGGGAAGGGGAACGGGGCTTAGAAACAAACAATGTTTGGACTGGTGGAAAGGGAGGTGCGGTGGCTATATTTGGATGCACCATCGATGTCAGTTGGAAGGGTGGAACTTATAGAGAGAAAGGATATGTCCAGGGTAAGTCAGGTCAAGTGAGCGGGGTTGTCAGAGGGCCGCGCCTGGGATGAGGTTCGAGGTGGGGAGATTTGGAAGCTGGTGACATCCATGTTGAGTCCATAAAGTTGTAAGCTCCCAAGATGGAAGATGAGGTTTTCTGCTTCCAGTTTGCGTGTTGCCTTGTTTTGACGGTGAAGGAGACAAAGCATGAACATATCATGGCAGGAGTGGAAGAGGCTGTAGAACTGCCTGGCAACCAGGAGTTGGGGTTGATTCAAGCTTGCGAAACAATGAAGTTTGCTGAACTGATCCCCCAGTTTGCACTCCTCTGTTCGATGTATGTGAGGCCACATTGGGAGCAAAGTATGCAGTAAAAAAAAGTTCAAGGAAAGGCAGATAAAATTTGGATGGACTGGGAATGATGCTTTGCGGCTTTGGGCAGAGGTCAGAAGGGAGGTGTGATAGCAGATTGTGCATTTCCTGCGACCGCAAGCAAAACTGCCAGGTGTGGAGGAGTGGTTGGTAGGTTTATGGACCGAATGAGGGAATGGTGAGCAGATAGGTGTGGGGAAGCAAATTTACTTCAGTGGTGGTGTCACACCGCAGGTGGCAAAAGTGGCGGAGGTTGTTGTGTGAGATTTGGAGATTCGTTTTTTGGGGCAGAACGGTGGCTCAGTGGTTAGCACTGCTGCCTTACAGCACCAAGCACTCACATTCGATTCCCGCCTCGGGCGACTATCTGTGGAGTTTGCATATCCTCCCCCATCTGCGTGAGTTTCTTCTGAGTGCTCCGGTTTCCTCCCACAATCCAAACATGTGCTCGTCAGGTGACTATGCTAAATTATCCAAAGTGTCAGGTGTAAATGTTGGGAAATGTGTCTGCGTGGGTTACTCTTCGGAGGATTGGTGTGGATAATTTGAACAAAAGGGCTTGTTGCCATCCTGTAGGGAATCTAATCTAAAATCTACATGAATATTGGGGCCAATGGAACTCTGTCCTTGATGTGGTTGGGTGTTGGTGGTAGTAGTTTTGAATGCAGGGTTGTTGTAGATGGAGTCGATGCGGTTTAGGGCATCATAGATCACGAGGGAGGGGGATTTATGGTCCTTGAATTATGAAGACACTTGGGATGTCCTGGAGTGGAATCATCACTTAAAGAGCACATAGAGAAGAGACGGAAGGAAATGGGATAATAGGTTTGCTTCTTTTCAGAGGGAGGGTTGGAGGAGGTGCAGTTGAGTTAGCTGTGGGAGTCAGTGAATTTGAAATTGATATCAGTGCTAAGTTTATTGTCGAGAATGTCGAAGTAGATTTCCAGGAAAGGAATGGAGTTGTCAGAGATGGCTCAGGTCAATTTGAATTCAGGGTGAACAGTGTGGGTGAAGTTGATGAACGACTTGAGCTCGTCAGTCGGAATGCTCCAATCAACCCGAAATGCCGGTGGATAGCTATGTCAACTCCCCCTCCCACTCCCTCAATGACATGTCCATACTGGGTCTCTTCTTCATTCAAAATATGGGCACAAGCAAACTGGTGGAAGAACATCTCACCTTCCAGTTCTGGAGCTTACAACCTTATGCCCTCATATAGACTTCCCCTGCTACCACATCCCCTCGATAATCTCCACACCGCTCCCTTGACCAGGCCAAATCCGTCCATCTTCCCTCACCTTCTATGTGCATCCACCTACCGCCATTCCAACTATCGCCTATTTATCTATCTTTCCCCGAGCCCCATCCCACTTCCTCTATTTATTTTTCTGCCTGCTTTGCGCTCCCAGGCCTGATGAAGGATCTAGCCAGGACTTCGATTCTTGTGCTGCTTGACCTGCTGCACATATTTCACCGCCACATTTTATCAGGTCTGACTTTCGAGCATCTGCAACCCACACTATCTCCTTCACTATGTTGAACTGTTTGAGAGTATTCACACACTTTTTCCTAATCTCAATATTCCTCATGCCCCCCTCTTTGGAGAACACTGATGCAAAGTACTCATTAAGGATCTCACCCATTCCTTATGGTTCGGCACATAATCCCATTACTTTATTCATAAGTGAGCTTAGTCTTCCCCAGCTAGCGTCTTGCTCCTAAACATTACAGGCATATGAATTGCCTTAGGAGTCCCTTATCTTTGTTGGCCAAGGATATTTCATGGACTCGTTTTGCTCTCGAACCTCCAGGTCCTCGGTTCGATACATTCTTCAAAACCTGGTCTGTTTTTCTTGATTGCCCACACATTGGTTCTGCTCCGTTATCTGATGAATTTGAAAACCTGTCATCCATGGTCCCAGAGTCTTGCCATTCTTGTCCATCGTTTTCACAGTAACATGCCAGTCCAACACTTGAAGTCGTTGATGTGTAAAGATGTCCAGGTAGTCAGATGTTGATTTACACTTCAACTGTCTATTCTCAACACACAATATCTGATTCTTGCCTAATTCGATTATAGTTAACATTGCCCCTAATTTCACAACTACAGCTGATGACGAGTGTTGTCCTTCTCCACAAGAATTTGAAATCTTAGGGAATTATGGTCACTATTCCCTCAATAGTGGGAGTTTGATGACATTGACTCTCAGCAAAATCATTCAAAAGATATCTCCCGCAAAACAGCTGTGATACGCTCTTGAACCATTAACGCAGTCTTCGTACTTTCTGACCTGCTACTCTGATTCCGACCTATCCCTCCCTAGCACACTAGCTTAAACACTCCCGAGTGCAACTATCAAAATTCACTCCCAGGATTTTCGTGCCAATCCAGTTTACTTTCAATCAGTCCTTCTCGTAAAGGCGCAGTTTCAATTATATAGTTGTGAAGTGCTGTATTTTAGAAAGGTAAATCAGGACAGGACATATAAACGTAACAGTGAGGTTCTGAGGAGCGTTGCTGATCAAAGAGGATTTGGAGCGCATGTTTTAAATTTCTTGAAAGTGTAGTCTCAGGTCGATGGGATATTGCAGGAGGCATTTCTTATGTTATCATTAATAAAATCGTACGGAGTATGGTTGTGTAAATAGACAAAGCCCTTTCGCTGGTTTAGGAGACTTCAGAACGAGAGGGCACAGGAATAGTGTCAGAGGGGAAATATCAAACAGAAATATGTGAGGTGATTCACTTTGGAAGGAGTAACAAGAAGAAAGAGTACTGAGCTAATGGTAAGATATATTGGCAGTGCAGATGAGTTGAACGATCTCGGTTTCGATGTAAATTGATCTCTGAAAATGGCAACACAGATTTAGACGGCTGTTAATTAGGCATATGGTGCGTTCGCCGTATTTGAACGAGGGTTTGAGTTTCGCAGCCAGGACGTCATGCTGCAACTCTGCTTAAACTCTGGTGCAGCCGCACTTAGACTATGGTGTAGAGGTCTGGTCACCGCAGGAAGGACGTGCAAGCGATGGAAACGGTTCAGAGGAGATTTACGAGGATGTTCTCTGGTATGAAGGGAAGGTCTTGGGAGTAAATTGCTGTGGCACCTGATGCCGTTTTATTGAGAAGAAGAAGGATGAGACGTGAAACATACAAGATAATCAGAGGGTTAAATAGTTAGGACAATGAGAGCCATTTTCCTCGAATTGCGATGGTGAACACGAGGGGACATAGCTTTTAATTGATGGTCGATAGTTCTGGGAGAGATGTTTGAGCTATTTTATTTACGCAGAGAGCATAATGGAAGTGGAACGCACCGCCTACGACAACAGAACGCTCGCCAAATGTAAGGGCTTTCAAATGGTCATTGGATCAACATATTATTGAAAATGGAATAGTGTGTGATGAAGGGACTTCAGATTGTTTCCACAGATCGGTGCAACATCAAGGTCCAAAGGTCCTGTACTGAGCTGTATTATTCTATTTTCTGTGTTCTGTTTGAAAGGGACTTACGTGTCAACCTTTTGGCGCAAAAGTTGCTGTGTGTATAGAATTAGCTTCCAGGGGAAATGGTGGAGGCTGATGAAATGACAACATTTAAAAGACATCTAGACGAAGGCCTGAATCGAAAGAGTTTCGAGGGATATGGAGCAACTGCTTGCAAATGGGACGAAATTAATTTCGAATATCTGCGTGGCATGAGCGGTTTGGACGGAAAGATCTGTTTCCATGCTGTACATTTCATGATTCGATGATTCTACGTCCCACCTTCTCTGGACGATATCTCAATGATCTGCATTCCTTAAGCTTGCCCCGCCCCAAACACACATGCCACCAAATTAAACATATATTCAATATACTATGTCTCAGGTCCTAACCTCATTTTCACGTAGTATGGAGACTAATACTGAGATTATTACCCGTCGGTTCCTTCTTTTTAGACGTATTTACCAGATTTTTGATGCAGATTTTCATATCAATGTCATTATGGCTAATGTGGCCAATTATTTCAGTATATCTGCTATGGACGTTATTATGGCAGTGATGTAGTTAACTTCGTGTTGCCATGTATGCCCGCGATCATGTCACAGGGTTCCAGTAACAATTACTGGCAGGGCATTGTGATAGGTGAGTAAAATAACTGGGAGATGAGCGAATGCTGAAGTTGATGGTGTTGCAATGTGGTAGGTTAAGAATGATGGAAGGAACCAGAGTGGCAAACGATGATTGCTTTCTAAAGATAAAACAAGCCAACATGATTGGCTATGTTAATGTTAACCAAAAAGCGCGGGACCAACAAACTGTATAAACTGGAGGAGAGAAAAAATAAAGAAATTGTGGGGAGCCAGGAAAGCCGTTTTGCTGGCTCCCGCAACTTTGCTTTTGTAAGATTAAAATTTAATTTCGTGAAGGATTTTCTGCGTCTCCTGTTTTTTTTTTAATCTAGAACATGGAATGTTTTTCTCCACAACACTGTTCACCCGTTTTATGATGCTGCCAAATTTCGTTTGCATTCATTTAAACACTACCACAACAACCAAGTTCAAATTTAAACATATGATCTGTCAAACTAGGAATCCTTCTGGAATCTGTCTTTTGTTACTATTACCTAAAGTCATAACAGTTTCAAAGTGTTAAATCTGCTAATTTTGCATAATTTCTTCCTGTTCCGTGTTTAAACACTGAAACTACTTTATGATACATACTGAGCTTTTTTTTCTGTTTAAGCGCAGTCTATTGCATTAGTTACTCTTAGCGTGAAAATGGCTGTATTAACTCGTTTATCTTTAATAAGGCCAGTACCAGATAGAAACAACAATTCGAAGTAATCGTGTCTCTCGTGGTGTGCATCAACTATAAATAGGTACATCACAATCCTTACTTCAAAAGTAACGAGGTACCCATTCATTATTCTTCTCGCAAATGCATGCTCCTGTAAAGCGCCGATATTAGTATCGTGTTACTCTGAGAATAGTGTACGCTTGGAATACTGATGTTGAGTCAGATGTTTTGAACATAGCTATGTATTTATTATATTCTGAGTAGGGTCATAAACTTCTAACTTTAATCAGTGAAGCGTCATAGTACCACAATATGCTTTTGTTGTTTATGCATTAAAATCTAAATTTAAATAAATCACCGAGACAGTGAACAATGACAGTCAATAGTTTTCCTACTAGTTTCAAGGATTTCTTTTCTTACACTCACAAGCTGGTTCTCTCAGATAGTTATTCAGGACCTGTTATCACCCATGTTCACTTTATTCTTTTTACCTGATTCCTTTTTGACCATTTTTCCTTTCTAAACTTGGGTTCTAGACTTTCCTGGAGAACGTACCATTGGCTGGTTCAGCACAAACATCCAATCACAGATTCCCATCAGATGATGTTGATAAAGTTGTCGTTTTGAACCACTGCTGTTCACTTTATGCAAGTACACGGAAATGTAGTTCGGGAATTAGATACAGGGTAGTGACACGGCTGCACTGAAGGAGAGAAAATATACTTCCAAGTCAGGGTGGTGAAAAGCTGTCTGCTGTTAGTTCCAGTGGTCTCCGGCCTTTGCCCTTCTTTCAGGTAGTGGCTATGGGTTAAAACGGTTCCATCTCACGGTTCTTTGTGAATTTTTGGAGTGCACCTTGTAGATGATATGGACAAACGGTAATTTCTGTTACTGTTGGAGGGTGTGCATGTTCATTGAAATAGTGACAGTCAAATGAGCTATATCTTTATATGGAAATGCAGTCAAACATTTTTATTGGAACTCTTTACAATCAGTAAGCATTGCATTGCATATCTTCTGCCTTGTAGAATGTGTTCAGGAATTGAGGATTCATCAAGTGAGATATTTAACCAATTTCTCTGTTATCGTTTTTGAGATGGCATATGTCTGTCACTAAAGTTGCATGTTTTATTGCAACTTAACACTGGTAGTGCAATTCAGTGTCATTTGTTACAGAAGCTGATGAGCTGCGGATGATGTTGAACTTTATGCAACGTTAAGTGAATGCCAACAATTCTGGCTTTAACTTGGAGAAAAGACCAGTGATGTATCATATCAAGAGGATTGTTTATTGTATGCATGGTTTTGTCATTATTTACTATTTTCAGATATGACACAACATGTTTGCTGTTACCATTTTAGCATCGTAATTCCTTCTGTTTGATTTTAAAACGCAGTCGAATTGCTTACATAAGTATGTCATAGAAAATATCTCAGTTTAAATTTTCTCAAATATTTTATATTGGGTTCAATTATTATTTGTGATTGACATTCTTGTTAATGAACCATCGGATTCAAATAGGTAAACACTAATTTTCTCAGTTGAATCCAACATAACTGACACAGATTCCATGTCATCCTTTTGCCAAACTGTCAAAGTTGTTTTTTTCCACTTTCTCTGTCTGCCCATACGTTTGTGTCTCTCTATATCTCAGAATGTCCGTCCGTGGGTATCTCTCTCTCTCTGTCTCTCTCTCTCCATTTAATACATAGTAACATACTCTCGAACTCTGTACCTTACAGCCAAACTGGTGACCATAGTGGCACTTTCCCGAGGAAGATTTGGTGTCCCAGGACGCCTCACTCGGTACCAGGGTGACAATGGATTGCCTTGTTATTACCGTTGCAGTGATTTTAAAAAGGCTTCTGGCAATTTGTTTTCCAGCTAGTTCACAAAACCTTGCGCAGGGTCGTCACGTGATAATTCTCCTAATCTTTGGATCTAGGTTTTGAGCCGACATTTGAAACTAATCTAACTCCTAGCTAACCTCTCCAATTCCATGATTATCCATCGGTTTACCTAATGACAATTTAAATGCCCTCAATGATGGCGATTCTACGAAGTTTGCTGGCAGGACGTTCCACTGCTACTCTCTTGGAGAAAAACCGACATCTGACGTCAGTCCTCTCTCTACCAGTTGTAAATTTAACTGTTGTCCCCTCGTGCGAGCCATCTCCAACCGAGGAAAACCACTCCCAGTCTCCACAATATGCCAACACTTGATCGTTGTTCTGTCTCTGTCAATCACCTCTAATTATCTTCTCTAAAAAGAAAACAGCCAAAAGCCCGCCACCTATTCCCGATAAGACGTTTCGTCCATACTAGGCAATACCCTAGTAAATCTCCGATGCACACTTTCCAAAGTTTCCACATGCTTCCTGTAATGCAGTGACCAGAACTGTATGCAATGCTCCAAGGGCGACCGCACCAGTGTGTGGTATTGCTGCAACATGATCTCATGGCCACGCAACTCAATCCCTCTCCTAATAAAGAGTGATACACCGTGTGCCTTCTTAACAACCCTATCAAACTGGGTTGCAACTTTCATGGATCTATGCACACGGACACCAAGATCTCTCTGCTCATCGACACAACCAAGTATATTATCAAAGTGAATCATCTCACACTTTTCGGCATTAATCTTCATTTGCCACCTCTCAGCCCAGCTCTGTAATTTATCTAATATCATCT
This sequence comes from Chiloscyllium plagiosum, assembly GCF_037043375.1. NCBI lineage: Eukaryota > Metazoa > Chordata > Chondrichthyes > Orectolobiformes > Hemiscylliidae > Chiloscyllium > Chiloscyllium plagiosum. The sequence continues at coordinate 32,110,653 of NW_028270179.1, forward strand.
GTAATCTGCAACATCCTTCAGCACGATCTAAAACTCCCCTGTATTTAGTGTCATCCGAAAAGTTACGAACCCATCCTTGAACACACACTCATCCAGGTCATTTGTGACAATTACAAATGGCAGTGGCCCCATACCAGGTCCATGAGGGAGACCACAAGTAACTGAACTGTAGAATGAACATTTTCTATCAACCACCACAGTCTGTCTTCTATCCGCTGAATCACACTCAATGCAATGCCTCTGTATTTTGTGCAATTGTCTGGCGTGAGTAACATTAGCAATCGCTTCACTGAACTCCATATACACCATGTCAACCGTTTTACCATCATCTAACTGCTTGATAAACGTCTCGAAAAAGTCAAGAAGCTCTGGGAGGCACAGCCTGCCCTCCAAAACCAGTGTTGCATATCCTTAACTATATTACTCCTTTCTAGATGATTATTAGACCTATCGCTTATAATGCCTTCCAACAGCTTAACCACAACAGAATTATAGTCCATAATTGCCAAGGATGTCTCTCTTCCACTTCTTGAACAAGGGAACCACATTTGCTATCTTCCAGCCGTCTGGCACTATCTATTAGACGATGACGACATAAACATCAGAGCAGAAGGTTCTGTAATCTCCTCCCAGCTCCCAGAGAATCCGAGCATAAATGCCATTCAGCCCAGGGACTTATCTATTTTGACACGTTCCAGAATTGCTAACATGCCCTCCTCATGAACTTCAATCCCGTCTAGCCAAACAGACACTGTACCTCAACATTGTACTCAACAAAATTGTCTTTTTCCAGTGCGAATACTAACGAGAAGTGTTCATCTAGCGCCTTCCTTATATCCTCGGATTCCACGTACAACTTCTCACAACTGTCCTTGACTGGGCCTGATCGTGCCCCAGTCATTTTAGTTTATTCCAGACGCATCTGTAGAAAAGTTTATAGTTTTCCTTCATCTACCTTCCAAAGAATTATCATGCCCTCTCATGGCTCTTCTATGATCCCTGTTTCGGTCCTTCCTGCCTAATGCGACACTCACAAGCGAACTAGCAGAAATTACCCGCCTCATCTTTACATCATTCTCCTTCCTCCTCTTGACAAGAGATTCAATTTCCTTTGTAAACCACGGTTCCCTCACTCGACCACTTCCTCTGTGCCTCATAGGTATATACATATCTATGAGACGTAGTCGCTGTTTCTTGAACAAGCTCCACATTTCAATAGTGCGCAACCCCTGCATTTTCCTTCTCCATCCGATGCATCCTCAATCTTGCCTAATCGCATCATAGTTGTATTTATATCCACCTATAATTCTTTCCATGCGATATATACCTATCCCTTTCCATCACAAAAATAAGTGTAACCGAATTCTGGTCACTATTACCAAAGTTTGCACCTGTCATGAAATCTTAGACTTGGCCTAATTTATTGCTGAGAACTAAATCCAATATTGTATAGGCGCTTCTTCATCTATGAACTAACGGTATCAGCAAACTCTCCTCGAAATTGGACAAATACTGACCCATCTAAACTACTCGACCAACAGCATTTCCAGTTAATATTTGGAAAGTTAAAGTCCCCATAAAAGCTGCCCTGTTACTTCCGCTCCTAACCTGAATTTTCGTTGCAGTTATTTCCTTTTCATCTTTGGAACTTTTCGAATGCCGATAGCAACTTTCTAACCGGGTTATCTCTCTTCCCTAATTCGGACGGCAGCCCATTCTACTTCAATAGACGAGTCCTCATCAAACATCCTTTTTGCCATTGTAATGATGTCCTTCACTAACAATGCCACACCTCCCCCTCTTTTTACATCTTCACTGTTCTTACTGAAACATCTGAACATTGGAATCTGCAACAACCTTTCGTGTTCCTGCTCTATCGATGTCTCTGTACTGGCCACAGCATCGAAGTCCAAGGTAACAACCCATGCTGAATGTTCCCCCACCTTATTCTGCATGCTCCTCCGTTGACCACAGGCACATTTGAAACTTACTTTCTGCCTGCCAGTTCACTTTTGTGACCTTGATACCTTACTTATTACCTTACTACTCTCAAACACCTGCACACTGGAGCTACAATTCAAGTTCCTGTTCCCCTGCTGACGTAGTTTAAACACTCCTGAAGTGCATTAGCAAATTTCAAACCACCACAAGCTATTGTTAGCCCTCTGATTCACGTGTAGACAACCCCGTTTTTCGAGGTACCACATAGCACAGAATGAACCACAATTATCCAGGTATCTGAATCCCTCCCTCTTGCATCATCTCTGTAGCCACGTGTTCAGCTGGTCTTTTTGCCCTATACTTCGTCTTGCTGGCACGTGGCAGGGGCAACAAATAACAGATAACACCCCAACCTTATATCCCCATCCGTTATCCTACCTATGACTTTGGTGCCTATATGAACCCCAACGTAGGACTGCTCCTTCTGCCCCTGAAGGATTCCGAAAATACAACCTGAAACATCACTGACCCTAGAACCTGGAAGGCAACACATCAACCGAATCTCTCTTATTCAGACAGAATCTCCTTTCTGTCCCGTTAACTATGGAGTCCCCAATGACTAATGCTCTCCTACTCTCCGACCTTCCTATCTCAGCAACAGGTGCAAGGTCTGTGCTAGAGACCTCAACCCCATCACTTCCTTCTGTTGTTTCGTGACCTCCTGACACTACTCATATCAGTGTACTTGTTATTTCGTGGAACGGCCCCATGCAATCATTGCACTGTCTGCCTGTTCCCTTTCCATCACCTGGCTGTATCCCATCTACCTTTTCAGCTTTGTCGAATTTCCTCTTAATCAGTTTATCACCAAGCCTGCCTCCCGAAGTCGATCGAAACGTTCCAATAAATGCTGCAAATGTTTCTTCCATGTGTGACTAAAATCACCAGGTCGTCGATACTAAACAATTGGATAATTCAGAAATTATTTTATTGGTGATTCTTTTAAATGTGGCTTGCGCAGTTTTTTCATTTCAAGTGAAATGATTTTAAATTTATATAGTCCATTCGGTGTTACGAATAATGAAGCAAAATTTTCTTTTTCCATTGAACGTATCTGGCAGTTTCCTCCGAATAAATCCAACTTGGAAATATACGTTGCTTGTCCCACATCCGCAATGCAGTCTTCCAAACAGGGGATCGGACAAGAATCAGATTTCGCCACGAAATTGACTTTGTGATAGTCTACACATAACCTGCAGGTACCATCTAGTTTTGACAATATTACTGAAGGTGTGCTGCAGTCATGGCAACTCACTAAGAATATGCTGCCTTGGAGCATTCGTTCAATTTGTTTTTGAACCCTTGACAACTTTAGAAGTTGAGGTCTATAAGGATACCGTTTAATTGGAACAGGATTACCTTTAACTACATCATGCATAATTACATTAGCACTTCCCAGCTTAATCCCACGTATCTCCCCGTGCAAACTCAATAATTCTTTTAGGTCATATCGTTTTTGCCTTTGAGGCTAACTCAATAATTAATTGCAATTTTTGACAATATCCCCATTTTCCAATGTAATTTGAGGAATGTCCAATTGTGAATGATTTGAACTTGATTCTTCACTCTGTGCTGTAACCAGGAAGGCATTGTCTGTTTGTTTTCTTTCCCTGTCAGAATACCTTTTCAGCATATTCACATGACACACTCTGAGATTTCTTCCTGTCTTGAATCATTATGAAATAGTTCACCTCACTCAATCTCTTTTCGATCAGATACGATCCACTAAACTTAGCTTTCGAAGGTTCACCCCTCACTGGATGTAACACGAAGAGTTTATCACCGTTAGAAAAGTAACGAGTTTTTGATATCTTATCTGCTTCCTGCTTCATCGTATAATGTGATATTTTTAAATGCAGCCTTGCCTTCTATTTAAACATTCTGCAACATTTGACACGTGATCCAAATATGTGGTGTCTGAATTTGGTATCTTCAGTTTCTTCGTAATCAATTTTGATGCACTCTGACTTCATGACCAAAAACTAATTCAAACGGTCTGAACTTGGTCGATTCAGTTGGTACATCTCTAATGGCAAAAAGTTAAAACCGAATTCCCTCGTCTAAATCGTCTGGATAGTCTTGATTGTGAAGCTTCAACATTGTCGTTAATGTCTGATGCCAGATTTCTAGCGATCCCTACGATTCTTGATGGTCCGCAGTGGATTTGAATTGTTTAACTCCTCAGATTTCCGTAACTGCCTTGAATAATTTTGATATAAATTGCCATCCTTAATCTGATTGTTTTGTACGGTTCGTGATTATCCAGGGAATAATTTGAGGTACACCTTTACAATGCTTTTAGCTGAATTCTTGTGGAATGGAATGGCCTCTGGGAATCCTGTGGACACATCCATTATTGTTAACAAATACTGGTTCCCATTTTTTCTTTTAGGTAGGCGTCCTAAGCAATCAATTAAAACATTCCTCAAATGCAGGAAGAGGTATAAAAGGTTTTGGCTTTATTGCTACCTGTGGTTGTCCAATTACCTGATAGTTAAAACATGTGCAGCAAATTTCACTCCCTCGTTTTCCAGTCCAACCCAGTAACAATGTTTTTGTATTTTAGTTCGAACTTTTCTTACCCTTAAATGAACTCTTACTGTTAATTCATGTGCCAATCGCAATACCTACTTTCTGTCACCCACAAGCAATACAACGTGATAAACTTCTGTCCATTTCTCAAGTGCCTGAATATGGGATGGTCGCCATTTTCTCAACAAGACCTCATTTCTAAGTTCTAAGCACTCAGGGATACACTCAGATTCCACTTTGATGTATGCTTTTTGCTACAATTGCATCAGATTTTCATCATTCTGCTGTAAAACAGTTAAATTTCCCTGATCTGAAAATATTCACGTTCTCCTCCATCTGTTTCTGTTTTGTCTCAACCAGTAAAAAAAATTCCTGATAATTCTACTTTAACTTCCTTATCTGTATTCACTGATTTCTACTTCCAATTCAACGGGTGATATTATGAGCTTGTTACCATATAGTGAGGGATGGAAAACGGTATATGTTTTCTATAATACGGAAGTTCCCTGATATTCCACTTTCTTTTCATTCATATTTGGCTGCAGTCCGACCTCTGACAGAGCAAAATCGTTAAAAAGGAGATATTGTATTCCTCGTTCTGAGAGTTCCTTCAGTACCACTACTCAACTTTTCTCTGGTCACTCGAACCTCACTCTACATTATTAACCAATTCTTGTCTCACCATGAATTCCCCGTTCTAGCACGTTTTCCGGTAATTGACCTTCTGAGTTACATTTCTCCTCATAGAGTCATAGAGTCACAGAGATGTACAGCATGGAAACAGAGCCTTCGGTCCAACCTGACCATGCCGACCAGATATCCCAACACAATCTAGTCCCACCTGCCAGCACCCGGCCCATTTCTTCCAAACCCTTTCTATTCATATATCCATCCAAATGCCCCTTAGATGTTGCAATTGTACCAGCCTCCACCACATCCTCCGACAGCTCATTCCATACATGTACCACCATCTGAAAATGTTGCCCCTTAGGTCTCTTTAATATCATTCCCCTCTCACTCTAAACCTATGCCCTCCAGTTCTGGACTCCATGACCCCATCTTTCAACATTAATCCCGTATCTGTCAATGCTGTAATTACTTCACCTGCTGCTCCTGCCGATGAGTAATCCTAAAATTTGCGAGCAAATGGTTTAAGAAGATCGGGCACTTCCTCATTAGCAACTTTCCCACCAGACTGTAAAATCAGGTACAGCTTTTCAAAAAGAGCTGTGCCTTCCTTTCCCACTTTAACAAAATTCACTAACTATCCTGTTTTCCGATATCTGCTTTCCAAGAGCTTTTTCTCACCACCAATTCAAAGTGACTTCATGTGGCCTAATTGATTGCAGTGAAAGCACGAGGTGCTTTTAACTTCTGTCTACCCTTCATAGTCTGATGTTTACCATCTGGTAAGCTAACGTTATTATTTTCATCGAGATCTACTTTCCCCTTACGACTATCCGCTTCACAGATTTCTATCCCTCAAGGATTGAAATTGATGTTGGAAGCCACAACTTCATGTATGAACCAACTCATACTCAACAGCCATTTCAGCTGCTAATTTTGCTTTTGTAAATCTCTGTTCTTCTAATTGGTTCTCTCTATCTCAGGAAGTCAAGTTTTGAAATCCTAGAAATTAATCGTATCTCTAAGAGCGTCATATGATTGGCATACTTTAATTCCCTTATCTACTTACCAAAATTACATTGTTTGCTACTTTCACACTCACTATAGATTTGAACAGACTCCCTGGTTAGATTCCTCAAACGTTGTCTGTCGGTCTCAGGCACATGCTGACATGCACTGCAGATGGATTTCTTTACGTCCTCATAGTCCCCGGAAACCTCCTCTGATAGTGGTCCAAATACCTCACCAGATCTACAGAGCAGCTTTGTTTGGATCAACAAATTTCATGTGACCTCTGGCCACTTCATTTCCTTCTCTACATTTTCAAATGTAATGGGAATAGCTTCGACATCTCTGCTGTCAACTTTATGCAATGTTTGGATGTATTTATACAGATCCCGGCAAGGCATTTGGCGACTACATTTGGGTTGGAACAACATCTCTATCCTCCTCACTAAACCTACCTTCCACATTCATCTCCATTGATTTCAGTCAACTCTGTTGCGTGAGTGCAAATTTCTGAATTTGAAACTCTCTCTCGCTTTCTCCTCTCTCATTTTCCCCTTCTTATCTCTTTTCCCCCCTTTCCATGCTCTCTCTCTCTCGCCAGTGGTTCTCCTGGGGCCTTCCAATAATTTTGTATTTTTTTTTGCAAAAGCGATTTTTCCTTTTCTTTTTATTATGCCAGGGCAAGTCATATTCTCCTCTTCCCTCTTCTTGAAACCGTCATTAAAATTGTTTTGTTTCCTTTTTATGTTCAAGCTGCATCATCTGCAATTAAATTCTCGTCACTTCCAAAGATTCTTTAACATTTCCAGCAAATGTTAGGATCGAGCAATTGCGGTAATTACGTTTCCACTTCTCAGAGCTGAAGGCAACTATGACTCTCGTTTGATTGCAATTTCCAGCAGGTTTGCCTTGGTCATCTTTTGTAAGCCCCAAAGTCACTTCTTCTAATCCAGAAAACTCAAAGTGACTCAACGACCTAATACTGCACCAAGTGCTGTTTTAAGCAACTGAATTCAACACCTGGAATTAAAGGCATTAAAACACTGCACTCGTTTCTCTATTTTTGTAATATTGTATCAACTAATACTTAACTTTTCAATGCGTCCTTTCTCTACGTCCTTTGCGTCAAAGGAATTTACTTTTACAATCCTCGGCCCCTTGTCACCTGAGATTACACCATGCAACTGTATACAATTTTCGCTGCAGTGCTGTACTTCTGTATTAGAATACGCATGACTATAATAGCTAAATTAAAAATGGATCATTCACCTCCATATCGAAAAGGGATTGTTGTGCGAGAATTGTTATGAAAGTGTAGGTGTGGACTGTAAAGACAGAGGGAAAGATCGTAAAGACAGACTCAAAGCAGAGGCTGTGCTAAAACAATTGAAAATGTCAGACTTGTTTGAAACAAATACCTGGCGTTGCGTTGACATTGAACAAAAACAAAATCAAATTCGGCCAATCAGTTTAAACTACGCCCCAGTTAAGAAAATCCAATCGAATTTGAATTTAATTGTTTGATAACATCAAACCAATGAAATGAACCGATGCTTTGAGGTGTAATGCCGAATGTTCTTAACTTTTAGGAAGAATGGCACACAACACCAACAAAACAGACTGTCAGCTGAAAAGTTCTCTGAAAGATATCGGTCCATAATTAAAGTTGTGCAGCAGGCGACCGAAGAAAAGACGAAAACAGAAAATGCAGACGAGAATCGACAGAGGAACATCTACCAAGAATAATGGATAGCTGTCTGGATTTTGAAACTTTAGAGTTAATTTTCCTAAATCATAATTGGCTTATTTTTAGCGGACCAGTACCATGGAATGGCACTTAAAGAAAGGGCTAAAAGTAAGAATTTGGAAACAGGTTGTGGTTTTAATTTTCTCTGTTGGACTGAAAGAATACAAGTGCTAATTTTTTACTTTAAAATATGAAATCTGGGATAGTTCTTTGCCTCTCGAAATTTAAAAGATTGTGCTGCAAGATAAGTTTCTCTGTGTGTCTGGTTTCAATTAGCAGAGGAGCTATCCCCTTGTCGTAACACAATAAATGTGACTTGGCCATGCAAGATGAAGATAGTGGTTTAGGGTATGACTGTGATATCATCCCAGCTAGGTATTCGAAATTTCAAAACCTTACTTTCTCATTGAACTTAAGTAGTGAACGTTTGGATGGAAGTGTAGGTTTGACGTGACAAATCGATTAACGCCGACTTTCTGAAAAAAAGACCAAGCTCGAGTTACATAGGATGTTCACCCCGTCATCTACATATGTTTATGAAACACTTTATTTCACTTCCCTCTCAAAAGTGGTCTGTCAATTTTCACGTTATTAATAGATTCAATGTCCACAGCTTTTCTCCATTTCTGTACAAGTTCTTTCACTCATCTTCCGACTTTTCTTTGTTTACGTTCCCACAGCACACTAGCTGTGACGAGCCACCTCGGAGTAAGTCGTCTGAAATGAGTAGATTCTAATCTTCTGGCTATGTATTCTTAAAATTATCCCCGCACAACTGAGAAGAACTAAAGCACCCCAGCTCCCCGATACACAAATACCCCTCAAGGCATTCATAAAAAAATCGCGTCTTCCCTCTCGAAGGTCACCATCTCCTGACTTATATTTTTTTAAAAATAGCTGCTAGGATTAGAATATAATTATTCACCATGTACTCTGTTGGCAGTTCAAATGATTTTTAAAATCTGGATATGAGTATCGGAGAATGTGGGTATTTTTGCTAAGTGTTTGTACTCTGAATAATAACTGCAACAAGATACTCGTTTCATGTCGAACACTAATAAGATACAGAACAGAGCACTTTCCAAATTGTTCAATCCTAATTTCCCAGAACATATCGGCACAAATTACATTCAGAGTAATGCTTTCTCTTCTTTGTTCCCATCGGAACTTCTAGGTATGTTCTGATGGACTGTTCAAAATACAACGTTTATGATAGATTTAATTAAAAATAGACAAGGACTAAAGCATTGTGGAAACTAAGGCAACACACAAGCAAAACGACTGTGCTATTAAACATGCCACAGAATCCAGACTGTCTGCAGCGACCAACAGGATGTTTGCAATCAGCATGACAGTTGAAGACCTAAAATATGAATCTGAATTTGGCGTTGAACAGAGTCAGCTCGATCAGAAACATCCAGTCAAAGGGGCGCCTCACACCCTTATTTAGAAGCGGCTACGTGCACCGAGCACCTGCAGTAATGGATATCGAAGAATCATCCTGCTATCAACATGACTCGTTTGGTACAACCGATCAGCCTGTATCTTCACCCACCGTGATCTGTTACATTCACGTGCAGATATATGTTCAGACAGCATGCAAGTATGCAAACGCTTCAATGAATGCTTACCACTTTGGGAAGTTCGAGGTTTTGTTTCCGCTGATGTGAAACCACTATCATCGGCCCCCTCACTGAACAACTGCAGGCCTCACAGGAGGTTAAGTACAGCATAATCAAAGATGGAACGAATCACAGGGGATCCCATAATGTAAACGCAGAGCAGACAAATTCGCCAAAAGACGGGCTTCTGTCGGAGTTTTCTGGTGGACACCCAGATGTAAGCAGCCAATGCTGTCAGTCTAAGTCAGTAAAACATAGAGGACATTAGGCAAGTACAACGCCGTGATGATTCCTTAAAAACAAATTATGGGAAGAGTTTATCCAGATGCCTCTGCCAGATGGAAGTGTTCCCTACACGTCGGTGACAGGTTATTTCTAAAATCATGATTGTTTGTCGCCTCGACTGAAAACAAGGACCAAATTATACATAAATATCATTATAGGCACGTGCACAAGGGAAGAAAGGACACTACAAAACAATTAAAATCTGTGTGTTGGTGACCCGAGTTGCGTCGAGATGCAGCACATAATAAAGGGAACTGTTTTGTCTCTGCCGAAAACAATACAGACAATTACACGCGAAGGGAAGAACTAAGAAGTGGAAGGGCCCCGGCCAATACTTTAAAGTCACTTCAAAGTTCCCCTGCTAACGTGTGGCAATGGACATATCTGCATTCTGATAATCGTAGGTACTTTCACAAAATGGGTCGATGCTTTCCTTGTTATTTAAATACAACCAAAGCAACAGCATATATCATAACAGAGCAGGATGGGGTCTTCCCCGCAGTAACAAGTCAGATCGATGAATCCGTTTCAAAGACTGAGTCATGTAAAGTGTAATAACTATGCTTTGTATCAAGCAGAAATTCCACATTGTATACTAAACAATTTAGTGGGATCGTGGAAAGCCGGAACCACACCCGAAAAGGGATGATTAGGAAGACGGTGCAGCAGAATAAGAAAAGCTGGGAGACAATACTTCCGTTTGGCCTCATGATGGTATGCAACATCATCGTCTGATCTCCAGAACCAACCTCGCAAGACAGGCCGACACCAGAAGGGAGGCGAATACCTGTATGGCCTTGATCTCACAGAACCAGAATTCACTGTCCTCGTTCACAAATAAGCAGTGGAGGCTCACACTGGGAACATCAAGACTACTCAGCTAAATGCGCCTGTCAAGTGAAGGACGAGAAAGAACGTGATCAATGCGTACTTCGATAGCAAAGTTTACCTTTTTTGTATTTGATTAATCTCTGGAGAGTGTCGTTTTCTCATATCCTATCTGCATCAGTTTAGTTGCTCCAGTATATATTGGGCTTAGCTTGAATCGGGATGGTCCTGCAGTCATTGCATTTCATGTTGAGATCCATCACAACAGGATCAAAAGTCGGGCCTTGGGCTGGAGGGGCCTCTCAAAATCATGAAGTTTATGATGGATTTCAAGAAAAATGGACAAATAAGAAAGAATTCTGGGTACCTAAGGTGAGCATTAACAAAAATAACAGTGTTATTACGCATACTGCATCATCCAGACAGGCTGCACCTGCCAACAGCCAGTTAGCAATGAACCTGGTAGTTGCCAACCCACCACACACACCCGAAACTGGTTGGAATATCATCGTCAGGGCGAACGGAAAGGTCGAGGTGCGTAACAGATACAGGGGCGCATTACACTCTTAATTGGAGCGGTCTACATGCTACTAGCACTTGCAGTCATGGACACCTAAGGACCGCCCTGCCATCAAGATGTCAATGTCTTTTTGGGCCCGATTAATCAGCGTGATCTTGCCTGATTGACCCATTGGTGAATGGTGGAAATTCACTCAGATGGGCGCGAGTACTTTTGAGTATAAGAAATAAGACCAAGCTATGCTCTAGGCGGTCCATAATGAATAAACACACAGAAGAAATGGCATCTGAATTCTTTGGGACAATACCAAATGAAAAGACGAAATGGAGCAAGGCCAAGTTATAATGTGGTGGTAAGTGATCATCAAATACCTACAGTGTGGAAACAGGTCATTCTGCCTGACTGGTCCACACTGACCCTCTGAAGCGTGACCCAGACCCCCTTTTCTACCCATGAGTCTACATTTTCCGTGACTGATGCACTTCAGATAAACACCATAGGTCACTACGGGCAATTTAGCAAGACCAATTCACTTATCCAGCATATCTTTGTCCTGTTGGACGAAACTAGAGCACCCAGAAAAGACCCATGCAGAAATGGGGAGAATGTGCCAATGCCACGCAGATGGACGGCCGAGACTGTTATCAAATCTGGTTCCATGGCACTGGATAGTTTGCTCCGTCTTCGGTTCAATTGCATTCTGTTCAAGTGTACTATTACGGATGCACTCAACAAACCTGTCCAAAAGGCTGCCCGGACTGCGCTGGTTCGAACAGTCATTCTGAGATTAAAATCCCCCGATAATTGCCATGTACTTTTTACAGGCATTATTTGTTTATTTATTGCCACCACAATGTGATGTTATTATTTGGTGTTCTTTTGACTACGCGTAAAATTGAATTTTTTCGTCTTTGTATTTTGTAATTTCCACCCAGTTGGATTCCAACTTATTATGATATCGTTCTTGAATATCAGAGCGACACCACTTCCCTCACTTTCCTGTGTGTCCTTCCAAATTTGCTGAACGTCTGGAGATGCAACTCTCCATCGTGACCATCCTGTAACCATCTCTCCGTAATGGTTACTAAATTATTTTCATTCGTGATGAGTTGTGCTGTTAACTCATTGATCTTATTACGAATTCAGGTAAAGTGCCTAATGGCAGTATTCATATCCTCATGATTTCCAATATATCTCATTATATTTCCTGAGTTATCCATTCCTTTTTACTTCTTTCATATTCTGAATTGTACTTGAACCCTCCTGCATACATGCTAACCAGCTGCTTATCTTTTTTTTACAGTCATACTTCCTGTCGTTTTCCCTTTCCCTCGCCCCTCTCCAAGTCCCTTCTTCAAAGTACGCATGAGCATCCTATTTATACTTCCGTGCGATCACGGACTCCAGATCGGTTCAGATGTAGACTTTTCCATCAGTACAATCGCCCCTGGTTCCAAAACAGATGCCAATGCCCCTGAAATTGAATCCTTGACATTAGACACCTGGACTTGATATGCTGATGGTCACTTTTCTGTAATACCTAACATGTTTTAACTATGTGGCTGTATTTGTCTCAGCAACTTGGAAGTCGCCTTTTTTTGCACAAATGTAACTTGGATTAAATCCCACTTGGAGTACTTCGGTCAGATGTGATCAGCACACCTTGGGAAGCATATATTGAACTTGGACAAAGTACGATCTTCTCTTCTGTGTATGTCAACAACACGCAACGAACTGTTCAATTCATTAATTCCGTTAGCTAGTGCATACACTTGTCAAACTGAACATTGCAAGGGCGCACCTGGATAATTTTTTTAACGCTAGAAGTATCCAGAGCCTTGGGAAGGAATGTAGCATAACTTAACGACACTATTTCTTGGACTTCAAGACTGATGTTATTCAGAAGATTACAGAAAATATGACCTGCTTTGTGGAGAAGTTCGAAAGCTGTGGTGTCATCTGATCGAAATCATCAATCAAATGGAACATTTAAAGGGATGGCATATCCACACGTTGGGGGCTCTACAATCGAGGATATGATCTGTGATTCATGCGGAGACTGGGCGAGATGTTCGGAAGAGCTGCTACGCGCAAGGAGTTCAAAATGTTTGGAACACTCTGGCACAAATGGCAGAGGTTGCTGCATCAATTACTCATTTCAACTCTGCACGAATGATTTTTTGTATAACGCTAAGTTTTAAGGGGTATAAGCTAAAGACATTTGCCTATGAACAATGAATTTTGAGCAAAACGCTGCAGAAATGTTTTATGAATAAGAACATAGAGTCAGAGAGTCATAGAGATGTACAGCATGGAAACAGACCCTTCGGTCCAACCCGTCCATGTCGACGAGCTGTCCCTACTCAATCTTGTTCCGCCTGCCACCTGCCAGCAATCGGCTCATATCCATCCAAGCCCTCTTATTGATATAAACATCCAAAATATTGCAATTCTGCCAGCCTCCACCACTTCATCTGGTAGCTCATTCCATACAAGTACCACATCCTGTGTGAAAAAATTGCCCCTTAGGTCTCTTCTATATCTTTCCCCCCTCATCGTAAAACTAAGCACTCTTGTTCTGGACTACCCAACTCCCGAGGAAAATAATTTGCTTATTTATCCTAACCATGCCTCAAATAATTTTGTGAACCTCTATAAGATCACCCATCAGCTTCGACGCTCCAGGGAAAATAGCCCCAGCCTTTTCAAATTCTCCCATTAGCTCAAATCCTCCAACCCTGGCAAAATCCTTGTAAATATTTTCTGAACCATTCCAAGTTTCACAACATCATTCCGATAGTAAGGAGAGCAAAATTGCACGCAATGTTCCAACAGTTGGCTAACCAATATCCTTTCCAGTCCCAACATGACATTCTAACTCCTGTATTCAATGCTCTGACCAATAAACGAAAGCATAACAAACGCCTTCTTCACTATCCTATCTAGCTGCGACTCCACTTTCAAGGAGCCACAAACCTGCACTCCAAATTTCTTTGTTCAGCAACACTCCCTCGGACCTTACTATTAAGTGTATAAGTCCTGCGAAGATTTGCTACACCAAAATGCAGCACCTCGCATTTATCTGAATTAAATTCCATCTGCCACTTCTCTGCCCATTGGCCCATCTGGTCAAGAACCTGTTCTAATCTGAGGTAACTATCTTCGCTGTCCACGACTCCTCCGATTTTGGTATCATCTGCAAACTTACTAACTGTACCTCTTATGATCGCATCCAAATCATTTATATAAATGACAAAAAAGTATAGGGCCCAGCATCGATTCTTGTGGCACTCCGCTGGTCGCAGGCCTCCAGTCCCGAAAAACTACCCTCCACCACCACCATCTATCTTCCTCCTTCAAGCCAGTTCTGTATCCAAATGGCTAGTTCTCGCTGTAGTCCGTGAGATCTAACCTTGTTAACAAATCTCGCACGGGATACCTTGTTGAACGCCTCATTGAAATCCATATAGATCACGTCTACCACTCTGCCCTCATCATTCCTCAAAAAAAAACTCAATCACGTTTGTGAGACAGGATTTCCTACACACAAAGTCATGTTGACTCTCTCGAAGCAGTCCTTACCTTGCCAAAAACATGTTCATCCTTCCCCTTAGAATTCCCTCCAACTACTTGCCCACCACCGACGTCAGGCTCACTTGTCTACATTTCCCTGGCTTGTCCTTACCATCCTGCTTAAACAGTGCCAGGTTAGCAAACCGCCAGGCTTCTGGCACCTCACTTGTGACAATTGATGATACAAACATCTCAGCAAAGGCCCAGCAATCACTGATCTAACTTGCCACCCAGTTCTCGGGTACACCAGATCAGGTCCTGGGGATCTATCCACCTCTATGCGTTTCAAGACATCCAGCACTTCTTCCTCTGTAATCTGGACATTTTGCACGGTGTCAAAATCTATGTCCCTGCAGTCTATATCTTCCATATCCTTTTCATCAGTAAACACATAAGCAAAATACTCGTTTAGTATCTCCCCCATTTTCTGCGGTTCCACACAGAATCCGCCTTGCTGATCTTTGTAGGACCCTATTTTCTCCCTAGTTACCCTTTCGTCTTTAACATATTTGTAAAAACACTTTCGGATCTCCTTACTTCTATTTGTCAAAGCCAAATCATGTCTCCTTTTGGCCGTCCTGATATCCATCCTCAATATGCTCCTCATTCCTTTATACTCTTCTAACGATTCACTCGTTCTAAACTCTCTTTACCTTACACATGCTTCTTTCTTTTTTCTGAACCCAACCCTCAATTTCTCTAGTCATACACCATTCTCTATCCCTACCAGCCTTTCCTTTCACATAAGAGAAGCATACATTCTCTGGATTCTCGCTATCTAATTATTGAAGACTTCCCATTTTCCAGCCGTCCCTTTACCTGCGAAGATCTGCCCCAAATCAGCTTGTCATCCCTGATGACAAGAACTTCATTTTAACTTGACGATCCGAAGTCCCTCTGTTTAATTTCGAGACAGGAGGAGACCACTAATGTACAGACAGGGGAACGACACTTTGGAAAAGTTCCAAGAGGTCAATCATGCACCATTGTAGACTGGCTGGAGTGTTAACGAGATGGGAGACTGCTGAAAGACGAGCGAAGACGGAGAGAGTGGACAATAAAGTGACTAATCGAGCACAAGGACATACAATTTGAGGTTATGAACGTTCATAGGATGTTTACATGCGCAAAGTATATTCTAAATTTGGAAGGTTTCGATAGGAGGGCGAGTTGATCGGAAAGGTTGTGGCTGCAGACAATATTATTAATCATTTTGTCTAATGATTGTCTAAAAACCAACATATTTTATCCATATCTACATTTAATTGTTGTGTCCATCAACATTTAATAACCAAATTACTGTCCAAGCTTTCCCAACAAGAGAGCCGACTGCAATTTTAAAATGGAAATCAATGTGGAAAAATAGGATGAGATGCAATTTGATTGGAGGAACAGGGACATAGACTATGTTCTAAATTAGAAACAACGTCAGAGATTTTATGCGCTGATAGTCCTTGAGCCCTGGTTCTGGATTTTCTTCAGGTTGGTTTGCAATTTCATTTGGAGGGTAGGAAGAAAAATGAAATGTCAACATTCATTTTGAGTGTGCTAGAATTAAAGTCCGTGGATATACTGATAATGTTGTTTAAGGCTCTAATCCGACCAGATTTGGAATATCGTTTGTCAATTAATCTAAATCATCGTTGGGAGTCAGGGTATACAATGGAAACCAGAGGCAGGTACTAATTATGCCTTTTGATTCTATGAGTGATCAGACTGAAGGGATATATCACCAAATTTTTGAATTGTCCTCTGAACCTATTCTGTGTCACGACGTAGATTCCAGTGTTTGTGCAGCAACTCAGGAGCTGTAGAATAAATCCTAATTCTTGGACATACGCAGGCACATAAATAAAATAGCCCAGATTATCCATTCGTTCAAGCATTGCATACACGGCAAACACTGCCCACAGCAGGATGAAGTTGCCTGAAATCAGAAACAGAAGAACAATTGATTTTCTTCGGTTCTCCATCTCCGTGTCTGTGGAACACTCCCCATTTTTGTGAGCCCGGAGTCTCCTGCGGGCTCTGCTGCTCACTACAATATGTCTGACGGTAAAAATGTTGAGCTGCAGAATCAGAACGAATGGGAGACAGGGTGAGAGAATGTAGTGAACAATTTCAATTATGGCCCATAACTCTAAGTTGTCATCACTCAATTCTATACCACAAAACATAGGATGATTAGATAAACCATAATTACTGTTATACATAAAATACCAGCTGATATTATTTAAACAGCTCAGTCCAGTCACTGTTCCGAGAGCCACCGCCGCTGTTTTCTCATTACAATATTTAGTTTTGAAAGTGTGACAACGAATGGCTACCAAGCGGTCGAAGGTGAATGTGACTGTGAACCAGACAGAGCAATCGGATGCTGCATAAAGCAGGACAGCATGAATGTTGCACACATCTATATCCTTCAGGAAAGTGAAGACTTCTGGATAAACAATTGGAATATGTCTCAATATCAGGTCAAGGATGACCACCAATAAATCTGCGACTGCCATGGCCATCAGATAGAGAGTGACACATCTGGAGAGTCCACACTTCCCACGGAACAGGATCACAATCGTCACTGTATTAACTGTGGAAAAGGAAACTACGATATAACACTTAACGATTGATGAGGGAAAAAAACTGCAATATTCAATTTTCACTTCATACATAAGTGGTGCACAGTCATGACTGTGTTTTCCATTCAGAAGCCATAATCCCCAAACAGTACCTTCCAAATTCGCATTCTCTACTCTGACGTAGCTAATTATTGTATACATAGTTGCAGGAGAAAGTGATGGAACGTGTGGTGATGGAGATGCACAGCCAGTCTGGAAGCATCCGAGGAGCAGGAGAGTCGACATTTCGAGCATAAACTCTTCATCAGCAATGAGGGAGTAGCCCAATGGGCTGAGAGATCAATGGAAGGGGATGGACTGTGGGGAAAGTAGCGGGGGATGGGATAGGTAGATGGATATGAGGTATTATGGTGATATGTCAGAAAGGAGGTTGAACGGAATTGGTAGGAAGCAAGATGGACAGTTTGGACAGTCCAGAGTTTGGTGTCGAGTCAGAATATTGGGTCTGGAATAAATTGGAAAGATGGATGATGGCGATTAATGAAACGCGTGAAATATACATTTATCCTGTATGGTTGCAGGGACCAAAGGTGGATGATGCGGCAGTATTCGCCCACGTGTTGGGTGGCTAGATGTTTAGTGTGGAGGAGGCCCAGGATGTGCATGGCCTCGGCGGAGTTGGAGTGGGATTTAAAGTGTTTGGCTACAGGGGAATAGGGTTTTTAGTGCATGTGTCTCAGAGATGATCTCTAAGACATTCTGCAAGTAAGCGTTCTGTCTGCTTCAGTTGGAGGAGAGCACATCGACAGCAACGGACACAGTATATGATATGTGTGGAAGTCAAGTTAAATTTCTGTTGGTTGTGGAAGGATCCTTCGGGACCTTGGACTGTGGTGAGTATGGAGGCGTGGGAGGAGGTTTTGTACTTTGTCCGGTGGCAAGGCATGATTCTGGGAAAGGATGGTCGGTTGGTGCGGGTCTTGGACCGAACGAAGGAGTCCTGGAGTGAATGGCCCCTGTGGCGCGCAAGTCCGGGTGGGGCGAGAAATATATTTCTGGTGATGGGGTCTGTTTGAAGGTAGTCGAAATGATCGAGGATGACGCGTTGTATTTGCTGGTTGTTGGGACAGAAGGTGAGGACCGGGGGGCTGTGTGCTTGCTGTGATTGAGTGGGCGAGCTGATCCAGTTGAATTTGTGGTCAGGCAATAAATTGGTATTAAAATTCATGAACTTTTAAAACTCCTGGTGGGAGCACGATGTGGCGTTGATACAGAGGAAATGGCTGGAAATGGTGCCGGTGCAGCTGTGGAAAACACACTGTTCCCTGTACTTGAGGAAGAGGCAGGCACAGCCGAGAACGATGCTGTTGCCTTTGGCTACCAATCAAGCCAGCAGACAAAGCGGGCACAATGATAAAATGGCGCACTAATCTCCACATAGCTGAAAACAGGCACCAACTCACGGACACCTTTTCCAACGGCCCACTCAATCATGAGCTCACCTGCCACTAAAAACCTCTCATGTATTAGCCTCAAAACTCATAGTCCGGGGACAACGCACTGCCCGGTTCTATCTCCAACCCAAAATTCACAAACCTGAATGCTCAGGTTGACCTAATGTCTCATCCAGCTCCTTTCCCAAAGAAAATACCCCAGCATGCCTTGGCATCATTCTGTCCAGCTTGATCTGGGATCTCCCCATGTATGTTTGGGATGCCACCGCCTCCATGACTTCCGTTTCTCTGGCTCGCAAACTTCATCTTCAGACATTCTTCTCTGAAGACGAAGGCCTCCAGGCCCACCATTTCGTCGTGAAACGATTACCTAAATCGCATACTTCCACTGAAACGTTCGTCTGATTGGTTGAACTGGACCTCATCCTCAAAAAAATCTCCTTTCAATTCTTCCACTTCCTCGAGGGAAAAGGAGTAACCATGGGCATCCGCAGAGGCCCCAGCTGTCCATGCAACGTTCTCTGGTACGTGGAACAGTTCATCTGCCATAGCGAAACTGACACCAATCTCCTCCATTTCCTCCGCTTCATCAATGACTCGATGGGCGCCAGCTCATGCTCCTGCGAGCAGCACGAACAGCTCATCAATTTCACCAGTACCTTGTACCCTGACTTCAAATTCATCTGGACCGTCTCGGGCACCTCTCTCCCCTTCCTGGACCTCTCCATCTTCATTTCCGTTGACAAACACAAAACAGACATCGACGTCAAGCTCACTGCCTCTCACAGCTACCTGGAGGACACCTCGTCACATCTTGGCATTTGTCAAAACGCTATCCATTCCTTCCAATTCATCGACCGCATCTTGTCCCAGGAGGACTAATTCCACCAAAGAAAATCCCGGATGGCTTTCTTCTTCAATGACTGCAAATTCCCTCCCGCTGTGGATGATGCTCTCAAGTACATCGCCTCCATTTCGCTCACCTCTGCCCTTGAACCCTACCTCTTCAATCGGATCAAGGTCAGAACTCCCCGCTCCTCAACGTGCATCGTACCAATCTCCACATTCAACTAAACATCTTCAGCCATGTCCGCCAGCTGGGATGCATTTCTCTTTCCACCACTACCTGCATTCCACAGAGATGATAACCACAGAGACTCCATTGTGAGGGCCGAAGCATCCACCACCGCATCGTCCACACCTGGCACCTTTCCTTGACACCACAGAAAGAGGAAAACTTGCGCCTGCACCTTCAAACTCACTGCCGTCCATGGTCCTAACTGATCCTTTCGCAATTGCACAGAGATGTCGCTTTGTTTCCACACACATCATCTGTTCTGTCCGTTGGTTTTGGTATGGCATACTCAACATTGGGGCGACAGGACGAATACTTGCGGAACGTTTCTGAGAACATCTCTCGGAAATTGGGACTAAATAATCCCATCTCCCTGTTGCAGAACACTTTAACTCCACCTCCCAACCGTCAAAAACATGCAAGTCCTGGATCTCCTCCACCGGCAGACTCTAGGCATCCGATGCCTGGAGGAAGAATGCCTCAACTTCCGCCCATGGCACCCTCCAACCACACAGGATCGATGCGATTTCACAAGTTTCTTCACTTTCCACCCATCCCACTCGCCACCCTATTCCAGAGACAACCTTCCAGAGCCTTATTGAACTGACTTAACTCTCCATTTTTCTTCCCACCAATTTGCTCCAACCTCCTTTCCGAACAATCTCCATCATCGCCCACCTCCATCTAAAAATGGCATTCTCAGTTACCTTCCCCAGCATCACCCATTTATCTCTCAGGCCCCTTGGGCCACCCCCTCATTGGGGATGAACGGCTGATGCTCAAAACTTCAACTCTCCTCCACTTCGCATGCTGCCAGAAAACCTTTGTTTTCCAGCACCACATATTACGACACAGGATACATTCTGACAATGTCTCTGCGTGAGATTATCTGAATATATGAGTGTTTGCCATTTATTGTGCGTGTGTGTTTGTGTGCGAGCTCACGTCTGTGTGTGTGTGTGTGTGTGTGTGTGTTTGTATGTGTGCGTGTGTGTGATAAAGAGTTCGAAAAAGAGAGAGAATTTCTCTGTGCATTTGGGAAAGTATCTGAAAGGTTTTGTTTGAGTGATAGTGGGTGTATGCAGCTTTGCAAGAGCGAGAATCTGTGAGAGAGTGTGTGCGTGTGTCTATTTGCTTGATACGCTGTCCTCTTATATTAAATACATTAAATCTACTGATGCAGAATTCTGATTCAAATATTCATGGTCTATCAAACAAATATAGCCAACTACTGCAGAGGATTTCAGGTGATCCTTCCCCATTTTCTCGAAGATACTTAGATCCATAGCCACGAGGATCAGAAGCAGAGAATCATTCGAATTCGTGCCGGTAATGACTACGTAGACAGTGTAATGTCGACTGGTCTAACATAGCTTTACAATTCACCACATATACCAAGGGGAGTAAGGACGAATCAACCATCCATCTACGAGCAAATGTGGATCAGGAAACAGTTCAGGGCAATAAGTGAAGGGTACAACACGGTTTAGAAATTTTATAAGGACACTGAGCACTTACGGGGGACACTGACAGCCGCAAGTATTGGGTAGTATATCCTCTCAAAATCCTGAATTATAATTTTGATGTAGAGGGCCCCGTTAATCCATGAAAATGCTTCGGAGGATACTTCAAGAATGGATGAATAGAAATCGTTGAAATCCATGACGCATTTTCTGCCAATGGGTCGAGGGTTATTCTGTGCAGTTAAGCCAGGAATCCTTTTATGCAGCAAAGAGAGACGTCCCTGAGAGACTTTACTCATTAATTATGGAGGTGACATTAATTCATCATCAACACCCGGGTTCCGTTAATAGGATTGTTTATTCCATGCTCAGTCACTGAGCAGATGACTTCATTTATCCCTAAGAATCCAGATATCTTTTTTTGTTAAACTGAAATGAGCTTGTCAATCTAAACTCAGAAAATTACAGAGTGTATGAATCACATTTGAGCTCACAGAACCGAGAGCAATACTCTTGGTCTGTTGGAATACATTGTCATTTAAAATAAATATTTATTTTGTTTTATGCTGTACATTGAAATGGGGGGAAATGATTATTTTTAAACACGAAGGATGGTTCAAAGAATTCCTGCACGTTTGGTAAGTAAGTCACCTCACGCTCATTGCTGACTTCATGTGTGAGAATTGCACCCAACTCCAGTGCCTCGAGAACCAAGTTAGGGAACAGCAGGTGGAGCTGGATGAACGTCGGGTCATTCAGAAGGCGGACGCAGTTATTGTGAGGAGATACAGGGAGTTATTTACTCCATAGCAACGCGACGATGGTAGATAGGTTAACGTCAGGATTAAGGAAGGGAACGATTAGGCTGTGCAGGGATCTTCTGTGGTGATTCTCTGCAACAACTATACCATTTTAGATATTGTTGGGGGAAAGACTAACCAGGCGCAGATAATGTGGAAGAGGTCGCTGGTGCAGTGTCTATCCCTGCTGCTCAGTGGGGAAGGGGAAGAGGAGCAGAGCTTTCGTCATTGGTGAGTCCATAGAAAGGAAAAAAGATCGGAGATTGTGTGGGAAAGAGAGTAACACACGATTGGTTTGTTGCCTCCCAGGTGTCAACGTTCGTGATGTTGCAAGGCTCAGAAAGTGTGAACACTGGAAATACATTTCTATTAGATCTCCCCTCAACCTTCTAAACTCCGATGCATACGATCCCAGCATCCTCAGCCGTCCATCATGCTACGCCTAACATTCCTGGATCATCCGTGTGAAACCCCACTGGAAATTCTCCAGTGCAAGTACGCACTTCCTGAGGTGTAGGGCCCAAAACTCGACATAGTATCCTAAATGCGTCCTAACCAGAGCTTTATAAAGTCTCAGTAGCACATCTCTCCTTTTACATTCCAACTCTCTTGAGAAAAATAACAAATGTATATAGATCCGAGAAAGTCGACACACACGTTGATGCAGTTTTTTTTTTAGAATGCATATAGATTATTAGTTTTTATTAGTAGAGGGATTGAGTTTCAGAACTAGGTCATGCTGCAGCGGTACAAAACCCTTTTGCAGCCGCACTTGGATTATTATGTATAGTTCTGGTCAATGCATTTTTGGAAAGATGTAGAAGCTTGGGAACGGTTTCAGAAGAGATTTCCGAGGATGCTGCCTGGTATGGAGAGAAGGTCTTACGAGGAATGATTGAGGGACTGAAGGCATTAAAATAAAAAAAAAAAGATTAGATTAGATTAGATTAGATTACTTACAGTGTGGAAACAGGACCTTCGGCCCAACGAGTCCACACCGACCCGCCGAAGCGTATACCACCCAGACCCATACTCCTACATTTACCCCTTCACCTAACACTACGGGCAATTTAGCATGGCCAATTCACCTAACCTGAACATTTTTGGACTGTGGGAGGAAACCGGAGCACCCGGAAGAAACGCACGCAGACACGGGGAGAATGTGCCAACTCCACACAGAGAGTCGCCTGAGGATCCATGACAATAAGGCCCACTTGATTCGCAAAGCATCTACATACATCCACTCTCTCGGCCACCAAGGCTTGGTAGCAGTGTGTACCATCTACAAGACGCACTGTAAAAAATTACCAAAAGTCCTTAGTTAGCGCCTTCGAATTCCACGTTCATTTCCATCGTGAGGCACAAGGGCAGCAGACGGATTTGAGCACGAACCCCTGCACTTTCCCCTCCAAGCCACTCACTAGCTTGACTTGAAATATGTCACCATTTATTCACTGCCGCTCGATCAAAATTGTGAATGTCCTTCCCTGATGGAATTACTGGTCTACCCTGAGCACATGGACTGCATTATTTCAAAAAAGCCGCTCACTGCCACTTTCTCACAGGGGCAACGACGGAGAACAATACCTGCGGTCTGACAACGCCTTCCAAATCTCATGAATGAATCGGATGAAGTGCGAGTGAAATATATCGATTGTTCCTTCACTGTCATCAAACAAAATCCCGTACCTGCCTCCCTGCCATTTTATTGCTGGTCTGTCTGTGGTACACGAACTGAAGCAGTTTGAGAAGAGTTCAGCCCCAATCTCCTCAAGGGGTACAACTGGGGATTGGCAAAAAACGGCAGAACGATCAATATCGCAGACCAATATCCTGCAAATGAAAAGTAATGAAGGTTGAGTGAATACAATGTGCTGTGGCTTCAGACGGACCTATAGGTTGGATGCCCTTCTGCCGTCCCGACTCTGTCTTGCTCGAATCTTGAGAACTGACTGTGAAACTGCTAACTTTATACAAGCATTTAGACATGACTGTAAGAAGCAAGGATCCTGGCGATGGCAGAGGAACGTACAATCAGCAAACATATCACACTAAGGTACTCTCTCTCTCTATCTGTGATGATTATTTTCTGTTCACATTTAATTCTTATCTCTCTCTCTCCCCCCCCCCCCCCCCCAGCAATCTCTAAGTCTCAATTCCTATCTCCACCGCAGCTATTTTTATTCCATCGCTGTCGTCATTCAATACCTGTTTTAGTCTTTCTCTGACGTTTTTATTCAAACACTCTCAATTCATTACTCAATATCAATTTTTTTTCAATTATGTTTCCATGTAGGTCTCCCTTTCACTCATTCTTCTCTCCACCTGTTTTTTCATCTCTCAGACCTCTTCACCTTCTTTCTCCGTACCTCTTTACTCTCTTTCTCAAGCACAATTTTCTATCTGTTGTGCATTATACTGCAACGCCTATCTCTTTTGTCTCTCAGCTCTTCATTATTCTCCCTTCTCTATTTCGCTTTCTAACCCCTTGTACCTTCATTCCGCCTTCCTCATTACTCTCTCTCTAACACCTTAACCATCTGTCTCTTTGCCCTTCATTCCTGTCTCCATCTCCATTTTTTTCTGAAATAATTTTATTTATTGCATTTCTTGTCGCTTCCCATCTCTCCTCTTCCTTTCTCAATCTCCATTACATTCTCTCTTACTCCCTCATTTCTCACACTACGTTTATTTCTCACTCTGTCTTTTACCCCTTCTTCTGGATGTCTTAACTTTTCTCTTCAGTTCTACTTTGCGATGCAGTGTGTATCACCAATTCTAGCAGGATTGATTTCAGCAGCAGGCCTGGCTCGAAATGATGAATGCTGTCTTCACTTTGTCAAGAATCCTTCACATCAGTTCCTGATAGATGCATCCACCTGTGGCCATTTACTTACCTGTCAGCCTCCGACTATCAGTGTTCGCCTCCTCAAAATGACACGTTCCGAGGAACAAGAGCACAGCTTTCATTCGCACCTACAAACTTCTGGAATATCCCAGTGAGATCGATGAAAAACAGGAGATACATTCAGCGGTTTGGAGACTCTGTCGTGACTAATCTCTGAAATTCTCGGCAAGGAGCAACACCATGCGCACTTCTCTGCGAGCTCTTGACTTGTTGAAGTGACAGTTCACAAATAGAGAACAGGCGAATTCGCATCACTGTGCAATGGTTAGGCTCAGTACGTTGATCTCAAGTACCCTGAAAAGAAGTGTTAAAAGCCGACCTACAACACTCCCCTCCCCCCAATCTAGCCACTCTAGATTCAAGTGCCATCTTGGGATTTAGACTTGTCCTTTTGCACTTGTTACAAGCAGGATATGATTTCACCAGAGAGTGGGCTCAGTAGAGAAAATTCTCCAGCGTGATAAGGTACTGCAATGCAGAGTGGTGGAGAAGTAGAGAAGGTCGAGTGAGGGCAAGAGCGAGATACATGAGCGGCATGGATAAGACTAGAAAACAGCTGGTCTCCTTATCTGAAAGTTTAAAAGCAAGAGGCCACCATTTTAACGTGAAATGCAGGGGTTCAGAGGGGAGTTCAAAAAAATGTTTTCACCCACCGGTTGGTGGTGAGTCTGCAATGCCCTGCCTGGGTTGATAATTGAGAAGGGAAGATTCACTTCCGGAAAGTGTACTTGGATGAGCCACTTGAAACGTCTGAAAATTAATGGCTCTCGGTGAAGTGGGAAAGGGAGTGTGCTGGAGGTCGTATTTCTTTTTGGAAGAACAATGTGCAAAGGGTCTTTGCTGTAAAATTATATATTGCTCTTTAACCCTCTCAAATGCTATTACCATTGGAGCTCTTCCAGTTTCTTCATGGCACAGCGGAAATCCCGGGCAACGGCAGCAGTACTCGACTCCTGGCACGGTTTTGATACGTACTCCCTTCAGGAGTCTGTGGCACAGTGTTGACGTTGCATCTCCCAGCGGTCCAGACAGACACTTTGGGTACAAAAATCGGATAAAATCTCAGGCAGTCACGAAGTTAGAGCAGAAGGAGTAGGTACAGAATCAGGTCATTAGCCCACTGGGTATTCTCCACCATTCGATTGATTAGCGTCATATTTGAATTTTAAGCAATACGGAAATAATAGCTGCACAAACCTGTTCAACGTGGGTCTTTTTAAAATAAAGTCCATCTGGCTCACGTCAGGGAATGAAGTCTGCAGTCATCACGCATTTTGGGCCACACATGACTGCAGTACCACAGCAGGGATCGACTTTGAACTGCCCAATCTGAGTAATAGTCTTTTTTCTTGTTAAGTCGATTAATCTGAAGGACCATACCAATCTAAATATCCAAATATTTTCACTCTATTGCCCAGGAGAACCGACCTTCCATCCTCTTCTGACGGTGAAAAGATTGAAATGTTTTAATTCACGTGGCATCAGATTCAATCGCAACGTTTTACACTTTACTAACAGACATCTGAGCAGACCTCTAAAATTCTCATCTTAATTTTCCTCTGCTGCTTCTCTGAAGCTGTAACATTGAAATCTGCACTCTGTTATGTTACTGTACCGTACTTTGACGGTATGACCTTCCTGTATGGCACAGAAAACAACACTTTTCACTGTATCACAATACATGTGACAATACCACTAAATCTACTCTAAATTTGTGCTGAGTGTATTGGATGACATTGTCAATGTTTAAATGATTTGTTGTTACTTTCTTTAAAGTAGAATCTAACATGTTAACAATGACAGAAGTTAAGCTAACTATAGTTGTGTTATATTTGTCTCCATATCTTCTCATATAATGATGCCTGTAGTTTTTCCAATTTTCTGGAAGTAAGCGATGATAAGGAGCATAAGACCATAAGACAAATAAGCAAAAATTCAGACCAACGAGTCTGCTATGCCATTTAATCATGGTTAGTACGTTTCTCAATGAAATCTCTCGCCTTCTACCAGTAAGCCTTGATCCCATTAGCAATGAAGAACCTATCAATCTCTTTCTTAAATATATTCAATGACTCGGTCTTCGCAGGCTTCTGTTGCAATGAATTCCACAGATTCACAATGCGAATGAAATGTTTTATTTTCTCCGTGGCTAATGAAATGTTTTATTTTCTCCGTGGTACACGGTCTTCACTTTTCTCTAAGCCTGTGCACTCGGGCTCTGGTCTCTCCTGCAAATGAAATCATCTCCCGACATCCATTCTATCTCGGCCGTTCAGTATTCTTTGCATTTCAATGCGGTCGCTCCACCATCCTTCTGCACTATACAGACCTACAGTCCGAACACGTTCCACATATGTTAATCCTGTCATTCCTGAGATCACTGTCCTGAACCTCCTCAATACATTCTTCCTGACATACGGGCCATGAGGTCGGCACGGTGGCAATGTTGGCTCAAAGCGCCTGAGACCTGGGTTCAATTCCCGACTCAGGCGACTGACTGTGTGGAGTTTGCACGTTCTCCCTGTGTCTGCGTGGGTTTCCTCCGGGTGCTCCGGTTTCCTCCCACAGTCCAAAGATGTGCAGGTCAAGTGTATCGGCCATGCTCAATTGTCCGTAGTGTTAGGGAAGTGGGTGGGTTGCACGTCGGTGTGAACTTGATGGACCGAAGGGCCTGTTTCCACACTGCAAGTAATCTGTTTAAAAAAAATTGCTCGCAATAGTCAAATGTGGTCCAATCTGACAAGAGCCTTATAAAGCCTCAGACGTGCATCCCTACTATTTATTCTCATTCCCACCTCTCTTGCTGACAATCTTAAACGTGTCAATCCCTTACTTAACGAGAGGAAACAGAATATTGTTCCTTCCTCCGTTAACAGACATTAAATGATGTACCCAGTCAAAGCAGTCCACATGCTATGACACTGCTTCTTTAGTTTTTGAAACTTTCACCTTATGTTGCCAGTATGTTATTTCATCTTGTCGAATATTTATCAGGTTCATGGAACAGGTTGATGTCAGTTCCCATTGTCTCTGCTTGGAACGAATTTATTGAGCTTTTCACGAATGAATCACAGCATTATTCGTTTCACAGAGTAACATGGAAACTATGAGCAGGAATAAACCATTCAACCATTCGAGACTGCTACACCATTCAATGTGACCTGGCTGTCCGTTCAACACAATCCCTGTTACTGCTTTATTTCTGGAGACTTTGACCAATTGAGCTGCAAGAACCATATCTAACTACTTACAAACTAAAAATTCAATGTTTTCTCCTTGACTGCTTTCAGTGGCAGATAATTCCAAAGTCTCCCCACTCACTTTGTCAGGAAAGGTCTCGTCCCTCAGTCCGAAATAGCCTATCTTGTTTGCCTAAGACTGAGACCCCACTTGGTTCTGAAGTCCTGTGATTATCGGGAACATGGTTTTCTGCTTTCAACCAACATCATCTAATTAGAATTTATTGAATTCAGGACAATGAGCCCTCGAGCCATCCAATGAGGTCATGACATGGTTTTCTGAGAATACCCACTGTCTGCCCCATATGTCCGAGACACAGTGAATATAATTCAAAACGATCACATCTTTCTTCATAGAACAGTACCACCAACTCAGGAATCAGTTTGGTACACCTTTAACGAACTGACTCCGTAAATACTCTTCCTCAGAGGAGGAGGTAAAACTGGAGAAATAAAGAAGGGAACATGATGTTACATTATATTACCTTGCCTTACATTCTGTCATGTCATATTACATTATACAATATTATAACTGGAGAAATAAAGAAGGTAACATTTTGTTATATTATATTACCTTGTCTTACATGATGTCATGTCATATTACATGAAACGATATTAGAGGCTTCGGGGGAACTTTACAGAAGCTTTTAAAATCATGAGGGGCATGGGTATGATGAATAGCCCATGTCTTCCCCCAGGTTATTGGAGTCCAAAACTATATGGCATATTTTTCATTGTGAGGGGGATAGACTTAAAATGGGCAACTCTTTTTTCATTCACAGTGTGGTACGACCATGAAATGAATCGTCGAAGCAAGTGATGGCGACAACTACAATTACAACATTTAAAAGACATCTGAGTGAGATTTTAAGTAAGACAGGTTTGGAGGGATATGGACCAAATATTGGTACATGTGATTCGATAAATTTAAGATATCTGGTTGCCATGGGTGACGAAAGGTTCTGTTTCTATGTTCTACATTTCTATGAACTATGACTCCAGAACCACGTCATTATGGGTACAACTGATCTACTCTGTCTCAACATCTCCTTCCAGAACAACGGCACAATGATGTCCCTAGACCAGTTTGCATTCTGCATTTGACTCCAAACCAAAAGCACTATGGTTATAAGTCATCTCCACAATCTATATGTGACTCCAGATGCTTAACACTCTTTTTATCACTAATCTGCTCTGTCACAAATCTGACTCCAGAACAACAGCACTGTAAATATACTGATCTTCCTTGTCTCTTCATGTGACTCCCGACCCACTGCACGGTGACTACCACTGAACCGCTCTGTGCATGACTCTAGACCCACGGCATCGTCGTTACCACTATCTGCTTTGTCTCTGTGTCTCTGAACCCACAGCACTGTGGTTACCACTGTTCGACTCTGGCTCTACATGTGACACCAGAAGCACATTATTGTTGTTATTTCTGAACTGCTCTGTCTCTAAATGCGAATCAAGCCACACCGCACTGTGGTTTCCACTGACCTGCTCCTTCTCTACTTATAAATCCCAACACATAGCACTTTGTTTACCATTCATCTGCACAGTACCTGAATTTGAACCAGCCCCACAGCAATGTGGTCAGTACCCACCTGCCATGTCCGTACAGGTGACTTCAGACTCACAGCACCGTGGTTATGACAGACCTGCTCTGTGACTACAGGGTCATAGCACTGAGTGCACTATTAACCAACTCTGTCTCAATAAGTAAGATGGGGGGAAAAACTATGCTTCGCAATGATCTACTCTGTTTCTGCACGTGACTCCAGACGCTGAACACGGTGATTACCACCAACTTAAGTTGTCTCCATACGTGACTCCAGACCCACAGCACTGTGGCTACCATTCACCTGCTCTCTCTCTACATTTGATCAGACCCACAGCACCATGGTTACCTCTGACCTGCTGCGAATCCACATGTGACTCTAGTCCACAGAACTGCAGTTACGACTTGTCTGATCTGTGTCTTTATATAACTCCAGACCCATAGCTCTGTGGGTACCACAAAAGATTTATAAGGATATCGTCACTTTGGCGGCTTTGTAGTTGAGGCTTCGTCTCAAGAGGCTGATGATAACATAGAACAGCACAGCACAGAACAGGCCCTTCAGCCCACGATGTTGTGCCGACCATTGATCCTCCTGTATACACCCTCAAATTTCTGTGACCATATGCCTGTCCAGCAGTCTCTTAACTGTCCCCAATGCTCTTATTTCCACAACTGCTGCTGGCAACGCATTCCATGCTCTCACAACTCTCTGTGTAAAGAAACCGCCTCTGACATCCCCTCTATTCGTTCCTCCAGTCAGCTTAAAACTATGACCCCTCGTGTTAGCCATTTCTGCCCTGGGAAATAGTCTCTGGCTATTGACTCTATCTATGCCTCTCATTATCTTGCATACCTCAATTAGGCCCCTGTTCTCCTACTTTTCTCCAATGATAAATGTCCGAGCTAAGTCAAACTCTCTTCATAAGTTAAGCACTCCAGTCCAGGCAGCATCCTGGTATACCTCCTCTGAACCCTTTCCAAAGCATCCACATCTTTCCTATAATAGGGTGACCAGAACTGGATGCAGTATTCCAAGTGCGGTCTAACCAAAGTTTTATAGAGCTACAACAACATCTCAAGACTCTTAAACTCAATCCCCCTTTTAATGAAAGCCAAAACACCATATGCTTTCTTAACAACCCTGTCCACTTGAGTGGTCATTTTATGGGATCTTTGTACCTGCACACCAAGATTGCTCTGTTCCTCCACACTGCCAAGTATCCTATCGTTAATCCTGTACTCAGCTTTCAAATTCGGCCTTCCAAAATGCATCATATCGCATTTATCCAGGTTGAACTCCATCCGCCACCTCTCAGCCCATCTCTGCATCCTGTAAATGTCCCACAGCAGCCTGCAGCAGCCCTCTATACAGTCAAAGACACCTCCAACCTTTGTGTCATTTGCAAACTTGCTGACCCATCCTTAAATCCCCTCATCTAAGTCATTAATAAAAATTACAAACAGTAGAGGCCCAAGGACAGAGCACTGTGGAACACCACTCACCACTGACTTCCAGGTAGAATTTTTTTTTCTACTATCACTCGCTGTCTTCTGTTGGCCAGCCAATTCTGTATCTCGACAGCTTAGTTCCCCTGTATCCCATTCCTCCTGACCTTCTGAATGAGCCTACCATTAGGAACTTTATTAAATGCCTTGCTGAAGTCCATTTACACCAAATCCACAGCTCGACACTCATCAGCCTTTCTAGAAAAAGAACTCGATAATGTTTGTGAGGCATGTCCTGCCCCTCACAAAGCCATGTTGACTGCACTTACTCAAGCCATGCTCCTTCAGATGGTCATAAATCCTATCCCTCAGAATCCTTTCTAACACCTTTCAGACGATAGACGTGAGACTTACTTGTCTGTAATTGCCGGGGATTTCCCTGTTTCCTTTCTTGAAGAGAGGAATTAAATTTACCTCTCTCTAGTCCTAAGGTACGACTCCAGTGGAGAGCGAGGATGAAAAGATCTTCGGAAGTGGCGAAGCAATCACATTTTCTCGTTTCCCAAAGCTGCCGAGGACAAATCTTGTCCGGGCCTGGCGACTTGTCAATCTTAATGTTTGACAAAATTTTCAGCACATCAGCTTCCTCTATCTCTATCCTTCCTCTATCTCGATACACACCTGCTCTTCAAAGGTTTCATTCATGACAAATTTCGCTTCTTTCGTAAAGACAGAAGCAAAAAAACTCATTAGGTCTTCCCCTACCTCTTCAGACTTCACACACAAGTTCCCTATGGTATCCCTGATCGCCCCTACTCTTTCTTTGACCATTCTCTTATTCCTCACATAAGTGTAAAATGCCTTAATATTCTCTCTACTCCGTTCTGCCAAGCCTTTCTCGTGCCCCCTCCTGACTCTCTTCGGACCATTTTTGAGCTCCTTCCTCGCCTATCTGTAATCATCTAGAGCTGAGCTTGACCACAGCTTCCTCCACCTTATGTAAGCTACCTCCTTTCTTTTGACGAGACGCTCCATGGCTCTCGTCATCCAAGGTTCCTTTATCTTACCCTTCTTGTCTGTCTCAGATTGACGTATTTATTCATCACTTGCAACAACTGTTCCTTAAACAGTCTCCACATATCTGTAGTACCTTTACCATGGAATAATTGCTCCAAGTCCATGCTTCCTAACTCATGTCTAATCGCATTACAGTTTCATCTTCGCCAATTAAATATCATTCCAATTTTGCCTCATCCTCTATTTCTCCATGGCTATGCAGAATGTGAGGCAGTTGTGGTCACTATCACCAAACTTCTCTCCCACCAAGATCTGATACCTGCCCCAGCTCGTTTCCGAAGACCAAGTCTAGAATGGCCTCTCCCCTCGTCGGCCTGTCACCATACTGTGTTAGGAAACCCTCCTGAACACACATTACAAAAACAACTCCATTCAAATCTTCTACTCGAAGGAGATTCCAATCAATTTTGGGAAAGTTAAAGTCTCCCATTACAACAACCCTACTACGTCTACACTTATCCAAAATTAGCCGACCGATGCATTCTTCAATCTCCCTACTGCTATTGGGGGGTCTGCAGTAAATCCCTAACGATGTGACTGCTCCCTTGCTGTTCCTAATTTCCACCCATACTGACTCAGTCGGCAGATCTTCCTCGACAATGGAACCTTCGATAGCTGTGATACACTCTCTGATTAATAGGGCTACACCCCCTCCTCTTCCACCCCCCCCACCCCCCCCCCCCCCACTCCCTATTCTTTGTAAATACTCGAAACCCGAGAATATCCAGCAACATGCCCCTGAGAAACCCATGTCTCTGTTATGGCCACAACATCATAGCACCAGTTACTGATCCATGCCCTATTTTCATCACTTTTATTTCTGATACTCCATGCGTTAAAGCAAACACACTTTAACTGTTCCCTTGGTTCCTTCCCAGGAAAATCTTTCCCACTAGCTGGTCTACCTCTTGCTATTGCCTCATCTGCAACAACTCTCACCACCGGTATACAGCTCAGTTCCCACCTCCCTGCCATGCTAGATTAAACCCTCTAGAACTACTCGAGCAAACCTTCCACTCAGAGCATTTGTCCCCTTCCAGTTCAGATGCAACCCGTCCTTCTTGTACAGGTCCCACCTTCCCCAGAAGGCATCACAATTATCTACAGATCTGAAATATTCCCTACTACACCAGCTGCGCAGCCACGTGTTAAGCTGCTCACGCTCCCTGTTCCCGCCTCGCTATCTCGTGGCATCGGTAGTAATCTAGAGAAAATAACGAGGTAAAAACAATGACTGCAGATGCTGGAAACCAGACTCTGGATCAGTGGTGATGGAAGAGCACAGCAATTCAGGCAGCATCCGAGGAGCTTCGAAATCGACGTTTCGGTCAAAAGCCCTTCATCAGGAATAAAGGCAAAGAGCCTGAAGCGTGGAGAGATAAACTAGAGGAGGGTGGGGGTGGGATAGAGTAGCATAGAGTACAATAGGTCAGTGGGGGAAGAGATGAAGGTGATAGGTCAGGGAGGAGAGGGTGGAGTGGATAGGTGGAAAAGGAGCTAGGCAGGTCGGACAAGTCCGGACAAGTCAAGGGGACAGTTTTGCTGGAGGTTAGAAACTAGGATGAGGTGGGGGAAGGGGAAATGAGGAAACTGTTGAAATCCACATTGATGTCCTGGGGTTGAAGTGTTCCGAGGCGGAAGATGAGGCTTTCTTTTTCCATGCGCCTGGTGGTGAGGGAGCGGCGGTGGAGGAGGCCAGCACCTCCATATCCTCGGCAGAGTGGGAGGGGGAGTTGAAATGTTGAGCCACGGGGCGGTTTGGTTGATTGGTGCGGGTGTCTCGGAGATGTTCCCTGAAGCGCTCTGCTAGGAGGCGCCCAGTCTCCCCAATGTCGAGGAAACCTCATCGGGAGCAACGGATACAATAAATGATATTAGTGGATGTGCAGGTAAAACTTTGATGGATGTGGAAGGCTCCTTTAGGGCCTTGGATAGAGGTGAGGGAGGAGGTGTGGGCGCAGGTTTTACAGTTCCTGCGGTGGCAGGGAAAAGTGCCAGGATGGGAGGGTGGGTCGTAGAGGGGCGTGGACATGACCAGGTAGTCACGGAGGGAACGGTCTTTGCGGAAGGCGGAGAGGGGTGGGGAGGTAAATATATCCCTGGTGGTGCGGTCTGTTTGGAGGTGGCGGAAATGTCGGCGGATGATTTGGTTTATGCGAAGGTTGCTAGGGTGGAAGGTGAGCACCAGGGGCGTTCTGCCCTTGTTGCGGTTGGAGGGGTTGGGTGTGAGGGCGGAGGTGCGGGATGTGGATGAGATGCATTGGAGGGCATCTTTAACCACGTGGGAAGGGAAATTGCGGTGTCGAAAGAAGGAGGCCATCTGGTGTGTTCTATGGTGGAACTGCTCCTCCTGGGAACAGATACGGCGGAGGCGGAGGAATTGGGAATACGGGATGGCATTTTTGCAAGAGGGAGGGTGGGAAGAAGTGAATTCCATTCAGCTCTGGGAGTCGGTGGGTTTGTAAAAAATATCAGTGTCAAGTCGGTCGTCACTGATGGAGATGGAGAGGTCCACGAAGGGGAGGGAGGTGTCAGAGATGGTCCAGGTAAATTTAAGGTCAGGGTGGAATGTGTTGGTGAAGTTGATGAATTGCTCAACCTCCTCGCGGGAGCACGAGGTGGCGCCAATGCAGTCATCAATGTAGGGGAGGAAGAGATCGGGAGTGGTGCCGGTGTAATTACAGAAGATCAACTGCTCTACGTAGCCAACAAAGAGACTGGCATAGCTGGGGCCCATACATGTGCCCATGGCTACCCCTTTGGTTTGGAGGAAATGGGAGGATTCAAAGGAGAAATTGTTAAGGGTGAGGACCAGTTCGGCCAAACGAATGAGAGTGTCGGTGGAGGGGTACTGTTGGGAACGTCTGGAGAGAAAAAAACGCAGGGCTTGGAGGCCCTGGTCATGGCGGATGGAGGTGTAGAGGGATTGGATATCCATGGTGAAGATGAGGGATTGGGCGCCGCGGAAACGGAAGTCTTGGAGGAGGTGGAGGGCGTGGGAGGTGTCTCGAACGTATGTGGAGAGTTCCTGGACTAGGGGGGATAGGACAGTGCCGAGGTAGGTAGAGATGAGTTCAGTGGGGCAGGAGCATACGGAGACAATGGGTCGGCCAGGGTGGTCAGGCTTGTGGATCTTGGGAAGGAGGTAGAACCGGGCAGTGCGGGGTTCCCATCACACCCACTCCAGGTACTGGCTCCGACCCCACTCCCAGCTCTACACCCACACCAGCTCCCAGCTCCCAGTCCTGACGAGTTTTCACAATCCCTCCAGACCTCTCCTTCACTGAGGATGAACGATCAGTCCTCAGCAAAGGACTCACCTTCGTCCCCCTCCGTCCACGCATCAATGAATTTAATACACGCCGTGACACCGAACAATTCTTCCGTCGCCTCCGCCTCCGAGCTTACTTTCACAATCAGGATTCCCGCCCATCTTCTGAGGACTCCTTCACCCACCTCCAACACACTGCATCCACCTGGACACCCCGTGCTGGCCTATTACCTGCCCTCGACTTCTTTATTTCCAACTGCCGCCGGGACATTAACCGCCTCAACCTG
Source organism: Chiloscyllium plagiosum (assembly GCF_037043375.1). Lineage (NCBI taxonomy): Eukaryota > Metazoa > Chordata > Chondrichthyes > Orectolobiformes > Hemiscylliidae > Chiloscyllium > Chiloscyllium plagiosum. The sequence goes on from NW_028270179.1 coordinate 32,146,556, forward strand.
TCGACCCCCCTCCCCCACTCCAACCTCTCACCCTCACAACGCGCAGCCCTCCAATCCCTCTGCTCCAATCCTGACCTCACCATCAAGCCAGCAGACAAAGTGGGCGCAGTGGTAGTCTGGCGCACTGACCTCTACATCGCTGAAGCCAAACACCAACTCGAGGACACCTCTTCCTACCGCCCCCTTGACCATGACCCAACCCCCCATCACCAAACCATCATCTCCCAGACCATACAGAACCTCATCACCTCAGGAGATCTCCCACCCACAGCTTCCAACCTCATAATCCGGGAACCACGCACTGCCCGGATCTACCTCCTTCCCAAGATCCACAAGCCTGACCACCCTGGCTGACACATTGTCTCAGCATGCTCCTGCCCCACTGAACTCATCTCTACCTACCTCGGCACTGTCCTATGCCCCTAGTCCAGGAACTCTCCACGTACGTTCGAGACACCACCCACGCACTCCACCTCCTCCAAGACTTCCGTTTCCCCAGCCCCCAACGCCTCATCTTCACCATGGATATCCAATCCATCTACACCTCCATCCGCCATGATCAGCGCCTCTAAGCCCTCCGTTTTTTTCTCTCCAGACGTTCCCAACAGTACTCCTCCACCGACACAAAGACCGTTCCCTCCGTGACTACCGGGTCAGGTCCACGCCCCCCTCCGACCCACCCTCCCATCCTGGCACTTTCCCCTTCCCCCACCTCATCCTAGTTTCTAACCTCCAGCAAAACTGTCCCCTTGACTTGTCCGGACTTGTCCGACCTGCGTAGCTCCTTTTCCACCTATCCACTCCATCCTCTTCTCCCTGACCTATCACCTTCATCTCCTCCCTCACTGACCTATTGTACTCTATGCTACTCTATCCCCACCCCCACCCTCCTCTAGCTTATCTGGCGACGCATCAGGCTCTCTGCCTTTATTCCTGATGAAGGGCTTTTGCCCGAAACGTCAATTTCGAAGCTCCACGGATGCTGCCTGAAAAGCTGTGCTCTTCCAGCACCACTGATCCAGTAATCTAGAGAACACTACTCTGTTAGTCCTGCTTTTCAGCTTCCAGCTAACTCCCTGAAATCACTTTGTATATCCTCAATCCTTTTTCTGGCTATATCCTGATTCTTCCTGTTCCCTGGAGTGATGGTTGACCTTATAAAAGTTTAAAATATCATGATGGGCATGGGTAGGGTGCAAAGTGTTTGTCTTTTCTCCACGGTAGGGGAGACCAAAAGAAGAGAGCCTCTGTTTCAGGCTGAGAGGGGAACGATTGAAACGAGAACTGAGGGACATCTTCTTTTCGCCTCGAGGATGACGCATGCCTGAAATGAACTGCCAGAGGAAGTATGACAGACCGCAACAATTATATAATTTAAAAGGCACCTGGTTGCGTATTTTAAGAGGAATCTATTAGAGCGATATGGGGCAAATGCTGCCAAATGGGTTTCGAAAGATTTCGAATATCTTTTCGGCATGGCCGAGTTGGAGCAAAGGTTCTGTTTTTTTAACTGTGTGATTCTATGACGCTGGACACAAAGCGCTGTGAGCACCAATGGCATACTCTGTTTCTACATCTAACTCCAGAACCAAATCACCGTATTTTCCCCTGACCTGCTCGTCATTACATGTGACTCCAGACCAGGATGTCTGAGTGTTTCACTGGCCTGCTCTGTCTATAAATATCCGCTGCACTGTTGTTACCACTGATACAAGACACTGAACTGCACAGCACACTAATGGGCCCATCAGCCCATAATGTTGTGCCAAACATGACACCAAGCGGAACTAATCCCTTATGTCTGTCCTTGCTTCATATCTCTCCATTCCTTACATATTCATGTACTTATCTAAATGTCCCCTAAGTGCGCTAATCGTTCCTGCCTCCACCATAATCCTTGCCAGTGCATTCCAATGTCCTACCACATTCTGTTTTACAAACCTGTCCATCACGTCTCCTGTCAACGTTCACCCTCATTTATGCTTCCGCGCATAGACCTTTCAATTCTGGGGAAAAGATTCTGTCTGTCAACCCCGTCTTGTCATGTCATAATTTTACAGACATCTATCTAGTCTCATCTCAGTCTCTTCTGTTCAACAGAAAACAATCTGAGATTTTGCTCACCACTCCTTATCGATGAAACTCTGTAATCCAGGCAGCATCTTGGTAAATCTCATCTGCACCCTCTCCAAAGCAACCACATCAATCGTGTAATGTGGCGACCACAACTGAACGTGGCACTCTAAATGTGGTCTCACCAAAGTCTCAGAAAGCTGCAACTTGACATATTGAACATTAAACTAATTCCCTGACCAATCAAGTCAAGCACACCATATAACTAATTTACCACCTATCTACTTGCATGGCCACTTTCAGAGAGCTATTATCTTGAATCACAAGTTCCTTCTATACATCAATGCTGTTCTTCGTACTACTATAAACTGTATACTTTTTCATAAAAATGATCTCCCAAATTGCAGCACCTCATACTCATCCAGATTAAACTATATCTGTCCTTACTCTGCCAATATCTGCAACTGTTATATATTCACAGTATCCTTTGAAAAAAACTCTGTACTATCCACAAATAGTCTGATCTTTGTATCGTCTGCAAACGTACTCACCTTCTCATGTACATTTTAATCTATTTCATTTACAGACAACAGAAGATAGTAGATGTCCTAAAACGGATCTTTGGAGAAAACTATTAGTCAGGGACCTCCAGCCGGAAAGATATCATTCCACCATTACTCTCTGCCTTCTATGGACAACCCAATTGTCAATCCAAGCGGCCAAGTCCCCGTGGATTCCATTAATCTTAATTTTCAGAATGAGTCTACCATGTAGATTCATTCGAAAGCCTTACGCAAGTCCTTGTAAGCAAATCCTCTGGTTTACCCTTATCAATCACATTTGAGATCGCCTCAGATAGATCAGTTTAGTTAGTGAGACATGACCTGCCCTGCACGAAGTTATGTTGACTGCACCTAATTAGGTCATGCTTTTTCATACGTGCGTAAATCCTATTCCTAAGAGTTCACTCCAATAGTTTCCCACCACTGATTGGCTGATAGTTTCATGGATTATCACTACTTCTCTTCTTGAATAGGGGACAACATAGCCAACTCACCAATCCTCCGGGATCTCTTAAGTGGCTCGAGAGGACCACTTTCTTCGTCATACTTGAGCAATCGCCTCACTTCCCTCACTCAATAAACTGGAGTAGCTACCATCAGGCCTTGGGAAGCTATCTGCATTAATACTCTTCAAGGGATCCAACGCCATCACTTTCTTGTTCTTTAATGTTCTAGCCACAGACATGCTCCACACATATCTCCCTATCCTCCATGTCGTTTTACGGAGAGAATGGTGATGCAAAGTATTCACTTTGGAATTTAAGCATCCTCTGCCTCCAAGCATAAGTGCCATTCGGTATTCTTGAGTGATCCTACTTTCTCCCGAGCAATACTTCTGTTCTTATTATATGTATAGAGTGCTTTAGGACTGTCTTCAACTTGAATTCTCAAGGACATTTCATGGCCCCTTCTTGGTCTCTAGTTTCCCACTTGAATACTTACCTGCTTTCCAGAAATAATTCACTGGCCCGTATTATTTTAGCTTCCAAAAACTTACACAGGCATCTTTTTCTCTTTTGAAGAAATTCACAGCCACCCTCGTTTTCATATGTCGCTTACCTTTCTACCTTTGTCCATCCGCCTTACTGGAACATATTGGTCCGGAAGTCTCTACACCAGATGTTCACAAATTCAGACATGTTAAATATTGTCTTGTCCGATAACTGCGTCTTCCAATTAAAGCTCCTTCGCTCCTGTCTCATGCTGATGTAAATTGCTTTCCACCAGTTTTGTACCTAACCGAAGCTCCTGACTTCTCCCTGTTCATAGCTATCTTAAAGCGTAACGAGCAGTGATGACTGTTTTCAAAATACTCTCCCACTGAAGGTCATCACTTGACCAGGCTCATGAAACAACACAAGTTACACTGTGGCCGCTCTGCCAGTTGGGCTATCCACATACTGCTTCAAGAAACACCCACATCCATTTAAGGAAGTCCACTCTGTTTCCTGCTCTTGCTGTAAGGGAGTCCCAATGAATGCTGCGGAAGTTAAAGTCCCCCATTATGAAAATTCTTATGTTATCGAATCTTTCCATAATCGGCCACATATTTGTTCCTAATTGCTGTTGGAGAGCCTAAGTGCGAATCCTGGCAGCTTGTTTGCACCCACCTAATTTTTCAGCTCTACCTGCCTTGCCTAAATGAATGTGCTCTTCTGCATTTCCTCTCAGAGTGAAGATGTAACATTCTGCCTGATTAGTAATACAACTCCTCCATATCTTTTACCTTCTTCTTTATGTCGTCTAAACCAACGAAATCCTAGAGTCTTTCCAGTCCCTATCTCAACCACGTCTCTGCAATGGGCACAATGTCTTCGTCTTAAGTAATGACACAAGTTCTACGCTCATTTGTCTTACCGGTAATACTCCTTCTCTTCATGTAAACACACGTTAGACGATGAGTGCTGTTGTGTTCATTCACCCGTCACTGCTTGTCCTTTCTTTCTGATTCACTGGTCTTAGCATCAATCTTCCTGTCAATCTCTTCACTTGTTGTCCTGCTGCTGTAATTGCACTCCCTGCCACTCTAGTTTAAGCCCTCCCATGTAGTAAGAGCGAAAGCTGCAGCGAGGATATTGGTTGCTCTCCACTTTCGGAGCAATCAGTGCCTCGTTTACAGTTCACCCTGGCAGCGGGAGAGCTTCCATTGATCCCAGATCCAAAAAAACCATGCATCTTGCATCAGTTTCTTCTCCATGTATGCATCTCCCCTATTATTTTATTCCTTGCAACACTAGTACGTGACCCTGGCAGCTCTTCAGAGATTAATATTGTTGAGTTTTTTCCGCCTCTTTCTAACTCCATCTCCTCATTCTGCCGCATCTATAGTGTCTCCTTGGCCCGCAGCATGTGATTCGATCCTCACAATACTCTGGTTATCATTGACCTGCTCTGTCCCTGCATGTGGATCCATTCCCACAGCATTTAAATTCATATTACCAGAGTCACAGCGCTGTCGTTACCGCTGACATGGACTTTCCTCGTAATTGACTTCAAACCCTCAATACTATGCTTCCCAATGACCTACTCTGTTTCTACAGGTGATTCCAGACTCCCATCACTGTGGTTATCACTGACCTGTTTCAGTTCCAGCAGTAACTCCATATGCATAACACTGTTATTACCGCTTATCTTCTGTGTCGATACATTTGCGGCCAGACATATGGTATTGTGATTAGCACTAACTTGTTCTGTCTTCACAAGTCCATCCACACTCACAGTCGTATTATTAGTGACTTACGCTGTCACTACATGAGACTGTAAATCTACTTTTGTGATGATTGAAGAAGTGACGCGACTGGTGTTCTCTCGGTAGTATACCAGCAAGCAGCGTACATTTTCTCTCCTGTTACTTCCCAGTGCGCCTCCAAATCCTCCTCCAGTCCTGGAGCTAGGAGAGTGATGTATTGGAGATGGCCAAACTGCCCACTGAATGGAACATCACGCTCCCCTTCCCCAAAGCTAATAGATGGAACAACGAGCCAATTACATTGTCTGCGGGCTGCTGTTTGCTTCTGTTCGATCAGAGATTCAGAAAGGCCAGGAGATTACCTTCAACGCCGTTCCAGATCTTCTGCTTTTCAATTCCCAATTGTGTCCCCTCATTGGAATGAGGAGAGCAGGTGCTTTCTGTTGAATCTTTCTTGCTCCTCATGAACCTCTTCACATGAAACTGGCCTGTACAATATTGTCTCTGATCCAATGAAAACAACCCGTTTAAATCCAGCCTCTCACCGAAGCTAAAATGCTCCATTGAACAGAGAAGCGAACAGCACAGGAACAAACCCTTCTGCAATATGTCTGTGAAGACAAGCGTATTATTCCAAACTAATCCTATCTGCCTTCACATGTTCCATAACGCTGTACACATTGCCTGTTCTTCCATCTATCTAATTGCCTGACAATTTTGCTATTCTATCCAAATCCACCACCTTCTTTGGCAATCCTTTCCAGACACTTACAACTCTCTCTGTTAAACAAAAACTGTCTCATGCTTATCAGTTTAACATGTCCCCCCACCTTAACCATTGCCCAATAAAATTCCAACCTGAGCAAAAGAGCCCGGCGATGTAACCTATCCAAGCCCCTCATCGTTTTATATACTTCCTTCAAATCGCCTCTCAGATTCAAAACCCGAGCACGAACAATTCAAATTTTGTCAAAAGGCTGTAGGTAACCAGTCGTCTCTGATCCAAGTAACATCTTTGTAAACCTCCTTTCCTGCCTCTCCAAAGCGTTTACATCCTTCCTATTGTGTGGCGACCTAAACTGCAAACGCTCCTCGAGTTGTGGCCACACCAAAGACGCACATGTCAGCTAAGCTACAACAGTGTAAAGATCATCAATGCATAATACCCATTTTCTGACAACTTCCTTCCTTCCTGACATTGTGTTAAGACATTGATATGAAAGTGAAGTGAGACATGGAAAATTAATGTTTGCAATATCACCCAGTTTTATTCACATCGTTTAGAAAGCAGTGGGCCAATGATCGTTCAGTTGAAACAATAACATGATGGCTGAATTGATGAGATGACAGAACTCTCTAATCAGAAACACAGACGATTTCCAGTGTTGCATGTTGCCCTTTCCTTCTTCGATTCCACAAACGTATGCAACACACTTGTAAGATGGGGCACACTCCTTTAACCCTCGTTGAAATACCCTTCTCACATGGTACGTCGCTGCTGTAACTCCCTTCTAAAATACATGAAAATATTGACGCGAGGAGAGAGAATACAAAGAAAAACAAAGATTCGTTGATGTTAACAGTCAGATGCGATAGGACATCCACCTGCCACCTGACTCAGAGACACAATGCCAGAACAATGCAGATTTCATCCTTTCTGTTCTTCCCAGACATTCTTGGAGTTGTAAGGGTGCATATTGCTTGAACTATGTTCCAATAATTGTTCGTTCAGACCAGAACTGTGTGCAGTTCTCCACATCCAGCCTCATATTTGTACAGTCTACTGACAACTGAGAAGTGCGTTCTCACTGTCAGGCATTGGGGTGAGGAATTGTGAGGTACTCAAGCAGCTTGCCTTCAGGGAGTGAAAATGCAACGAGAATTTTGGCGAGCGTAAGGATGGAACGATTCCAAAGTCAATGACTCTGTAAGGTACTTAGCCAGAGAGGTGCTGGGATTTGGAATGCTTTGTCTTGGAGAGTGGCAGAGGCTGATTCCACAGCAGGTTTCAAAAGAAAGCTGAATGTGGAGTTCAATGGGATGAATTTAGATGTGGTATCAAAATAATCCTGGCGAATGGGGCTAGCCGGACAGCACTTTCCAGCATCAGGACATACACGATCGTAAGAATATCCTACTTGTAGAACTGTACAATTTTATGATGATAATGTGACAGAGAGCTCAACAGGTCTCGGTAAGGAAGGATACTTAAAGACCGGGTTAAATGAGATTGGTCTCTGTGAGTAGGTACTCGACCTCAGAGAACTGACGTCCTAATCATGATCAATAATTCCATCTTACTAATAAAGCGTCGAGAAAAGAATTCCCCCTAGCAAGAGCTCAGGTTCCACGACGTTTTTCAACCTGCAGCCATTTGCAGACACTGGACAAGAAATTGGATGCGCAGAAGGTGGCTGTTGAGCCAATCAAGCTTGCTCTTCGATTTGATGATATGTTGGTGCTGATGTTTGATTGGGGTGGACTTTTTTGTATAAAATCGCACGACATCAGTTTATAGTCCAACAGGTTTATTTGAAAGTGCAACCGTGGAGCGCTGCTCCTTTGTTGCGTATCTCGTGGAGTAGGATTATAGGACACAGAAGCATTTAGAGCAAAATATCAATATGTCATACACGTATGCAATATATTGAACAAATATAGATTGCTGTTAAGTCTTTTGTCTTTTAGAATGGGGCTGCAGGTTCCGATTCCTTAGTATGTAAATCCTAGAACTTTTTGCAAGTTGTATTCCCGAGATAATTAAAGGTTGTATTTAAAAAGAAGTCACATCTCAGCTCAGACAAAACAATAAAGGAGTGAGTTTTGAGTCTGTATGTATTCTAATCTTGAGTCAGACTCATTATATTTTCAAAGTAGGATTGTGTAAAATGTCACACGGATGATAAAACAATACTGACTGCCGAGAGATGGTATAGTTTTTTGAAAAAAATGTTATGGATCTGCAAATGCAATTCTGCAAATGGTCATTCACCCCATCGACTTTTGTGTGTTTCTGTGTGCATGAGAGGGAGAGAGGTCTTGAGAGAGAGTGTGTGTGTGCATGTATGATTGGGTGGGCGGGAGGGAGTGTGTGTGTGTGTGTCTGTGCGTCTGTACATGTGTGTCTGAAAGAGAGTGTATATCTGCAAGAAGATCTGTGTACGTATATTTGAATGTAAAACGGGGTGTGCATTTGGTGTCATGACTGAGCTGATCATCTCTACTTCCCTTTCCTGCAACTCAAGGATATTTGCTCGATTCCTATCCTGACTGAAAATCTGTGAAACTCACCCATAACCATACTGAATGAAAATGCATGCTGTACGAAAGAATTCCACCGTTTCAATGCCCTTCAAAAGAAGATAACCTTCTTTGATGCCTTCTTAAATGGGCTACAGTTTATTCAGATTTGATGCACTCTGGTCCATGATTCTTGCACAACGGTAAACAACCTCTCCTGTTCTCCACTGAATATTGTTTCTCAGAGTCTTTCATGTTTGAACAAGCTGAGATTTCATTTTTCTCAACTCCCAACAATATTATCCTGTCCTGCTCAATCTCTCCATACTGACGTCAGTTCCGTGATCTTCTCTGGATTGCCTCAAATTCTGCTCCGACTGGAAATAAAGAAATGGCTGAGGAGCTGAATGAGTAATTTGCATCAGTTTTTGCTGTGAAAAGGGCGACAAACATCGTTGGGGGCGGGGTTGGACAGCAGAAATTAGTACGGTGGCCAGCAACAAGGTAAAGGTGCTGAAAAAAACGGAAAATTTGTAAGTGGGCAAACTACCTGATATAGTTGGGCTACGTCCCACGGTTCTGAAGCAGATAGTGGAGCCTTCAGTAGTGATCTTTCTGGTGTCATTAAATTCAGGGCGACTCCGAGAATACTGGAAGCTTACCAATGTTGAACCACCGTTTCAGAAGCGAATAGGAAGAAAGACAGGAAATTACAAACTGAAAAGCCTGACCTCAGTCGACGGTTAGATTTTGGAATCCATTGTGAAGCGTGGGATTTCTGAATACTTAGAAATGCATCGTAAAACAGGGGAAACTCAATATTATTTTATCAAATGGATTTTTAAATTCTTTGAGGCGGCATACAGAAGGTTTGACCAAGGAGAGGCAAGCGATGTTGTCAATCTCCACTTTCAGAAGGTGTTTGATAAGGTGCCGAAGGAAGCAACATAGTAGAAACGGCCGGATGTTGTCAAACGCCAGGTACTAGCCTGGATAGAAGATTGACAGTCTTGCAGAACGCCGAGAGTGGGATAAAAGCAGTCCTTCACAGAAAAAAAAACCCGTGGCCAGTGGCTTTCCACAAAGTGCAGTGTTGGGACTATAGCTTTTCACTTCATATATTAGCGATCTACATGAAACAACTAAGAGTCTTCTGGCTACGTTTGCAGATGAAACAATGATGAGGAGAGGGGTGGTAAAATTGAGGAAACATGGGGGCTTCAGACAGGTTTAGAGATTTGCAGAGCGGGTAGAAGTATGGACTATTTTCGAAATGGGGAGAAAATTCAGAAATCTGAAGTTCAAAGGAACTTAGAGTCCTGGTCTATGATCCACTTCAGATAAACGTGCAAGTTGAGTCGGTAATCAGAAACGCAAATAGAATGTCGTCATCCATCTCGAAAGGACAAGAACAAAGAAGCACGGATGTACATCTGAGGCACTGTAAGGCTGGTCATTCCACATTTGTATTATTATGCACAGGTTTGGGCTCCATACCTCAGGAATGATGTACTGGCTCTGCAGCTGTCCGGAAGGTGTTCACAAGAGTCAGTCGAGGAATGATAGACTTAACATTTAAGGAGGATTTGCGTACTCTGGGTCTGAACTCGATGGAGTTAAGAACCATCACTTATATCTGATTGAAACTTACAGAATACTGCAAGTCCTGGACAAAGTGGAATTTGGGAAGTGTTTCCATTGGCAGAAAAAAACGAGGAATCGAGGAGTCCGCCTTTGAGTGAATGGAAGAACTCATGGCATGGAGATAAACAGAAACATTTCGAGACAGGGACTGTTGAATTTATGGGATTCATTGCCACAGAAGTTCATGGAGCAGGTCATTGAGTACATATAAGATTGACATAGTTAGGTTCTTGGCTCCGAAGGTGATCAAAGTTTAGAGGAAGAAAGCGGGAAAGTGGGGTTGAAACCTCTACCAGCATTGTTCGAATGGCAGAGCACACTCGCTGGGCGAAATGGCCCAAGTTCTGCTCCTGTGGTCTTCCGATCTTAAACTCTTTCCTCAGATAAGGTACCCAATGCTACTTACAGTATTCCACCAGTGCTTTGACGAGAGTCTTGTGTAGTCTTAGCAAAACGTCCTGACCTTTACACACCAATCTCATGGAACAGCTATGAATGTATTTTTGAACAGACCTGGTGGAGCTGTTTTCGAATCACCCTGTTCAGCGATGTGGTTACACGCATCTGGAGTAGGTACAGACTGAAACCAAGCCTTGCCGGCTTACAGCTGGGACATTTCCATTGCAATACTACAGCTGGCTGTCGTTGAGATGCAGCATGTGAATGTGACTCCTGAAATGACAGGATATAGCTACTTGGTCATCAATAGTTATAATAAGAAAAAAAAATCAGGCGTACAATTTCTGCACCCATTGGGAATTCCACTCAGTGTTTTACTGAGTTGATTTCTTTCTCTTCCAAGATGACAAAAACAATATGTGCTGACGGAATGGACACACATGAGACACACAGATGGCAGCACACATCGAAAGAACACATCAGTTACTGTTCCAAGCCATGCTTCCCATGTTTGCCGAAGCGGAGATTAAAAACCTCAGCAACTAAGACGAAAAGTAGAACTTACCAATTGTGGTGGCTTCCACAAATACCAGGGTTCCAAGTAGGAATAACAGTGTCGCCCACATCATCGTTGTGGTTATGAGAAAAGGAACGATCATCCTCTCTTTATGGGTTCACAGCTTACACTGGTGGTATCAATTATTGATACAATGGCGTCTGGCTACACTTTACTTTCTAATAAGGTGCAGACAACTAACTCAGACTGACAGTAACTGAAATGAAAAATTGAAAATACCTCCTTAACGCTTACATCATAAATCGAGTAGAGTTAAGGGTCTGAGTAATGAGTCAACTGTCGAGGATTGAAGTCAATTTTTCATAAGTATGTAGGTACAGGAATAGGCGATTCGGCACATTGAGTCTGTTCAGCTACTCAGGAAGATCATGTCTAATCAGTAAGACAGCTCCATATCCAAGGCTTGGGACCATATCCCTTGCTCCTCTGCCTTAATGAAAATGATCAATCTCACATTTAAATATAACAATCGAATTAACATCGCTAAGTATTTGAGGGTGTGAGTTCCAAACCTCCAGAACTGTTTTAGTGTTGAAGTGGGTTCTGTCATCTCTCTTGCGTTCTCAGACTATAATATGGGCATCTCTGGTTCGTGGAAAAGACTGAATGCCCAACCCCAGTTGTTTCTGTGAGGATGTGGTGATGAACTGCCTTCTTGATTCGTAGTAATCCATATGTTGCAGTTCACCACCACATGATCCTCGGACGGGAATTCCATGATTTTGTACCAGCACATATTTGACTTCAACATCATCTTGTGCAGATTGTTTGTCCTTATATATCTTGTCTTTCCCTGTTAATAATCCGAACCTTCGATTATATCTCCCAATAACCTTCCAGATTCTTTGACATTTCAAGCCTAAACAAAGAACATAGAACAGTACAAAGCAGTAAAGGCATTTGGTCTTCGATGTTGTTCCAGCCTTTTATCCTACTCAAAGATCAGGCAAACCGACATACCTTTCATTGTACTAATAGAATTAGAATCCTCACTGTGTGGAACACATCCTTTGGCCAACATGTCCACATTGGACCTCTAAAGGATATCTCATCCAAACCCATGGCCCCACCCCTATGAATCTACATTCCCCTGCCTAATCTACCTGGCCTACACATTCCTGACCACGAATGGCAATTTAACATGGCCAGTTCACCTAACCTGCACATATCTGTGGCACTGAAAGGAAACCAGAGCACCAGGAGGGCAAGCACTCAGAAAAGGGGAAAACATGAAAACTCTACACAGTTGTGCGTGGCACGGTGCCACAGTGGTTGGCATTGCTGCCTCACAGCGCCAGAGACGCGAGTTCAATTCCTGCGTCAGGCGACTGACTGTGTGCAGTTTGCACGTTCTCCCTGTATCAGCGTGGGTTTCCTCCCGGTGCTCCGGTTTCCTCCCACAGTCTAAAGATGTGCAGGTCAGGTGAATTGGCCATGCTAAATTGCCCGTAGTGTTGGGTAAGGGGTAAATATAGGGGTATGTGTGGGTTGCGCTTCGGTGGGGCGCTGTGGACTTGTTGGGCCGAAGGGCCTGTTTCCGCAATATAATGTAGATATTCCAGTGAGGATGGAATCAAACCCGGATCAGTGGTGCTGTGTGGCAGCAACGCTAACCACTGAGCGAACGTTCCGTTGGACTAGTCGCTGAAAAACGTATGTGATTTTTTTACCACTGTTGACAGTATATTCCACACACCCACCACTGCCTGTGTCAACAAACCAGCTCTCACATCTTCTCTGGACCTTCCTCCAATTAGCTTAATTATTCCCCCTCGTGATAGATATTAAAGCTAGGGGCAAAAGTCTGCTTATCGATTCTATCTATGACTGTCAACATCCTGTGCAAGAAAAGCAAGTCACCTCTCATACCTCGTCACTCAAATGAGAAAGGTCATTACTTGCCTTAACCTTCCTTCATAAGATATGCCCTCCAGCCCAGACAATATCCTGGGAAGTCTTCTCCGCACTTTCTGCAATCTTTCTTTTAATGAGGCGATCAAACTGACTGCAATGTTCGACGAGTGGTCTAACCAGGGGTCTATAGAGTTGCAGTATAATCGCGCAGCTGTTAAACTCACTCTCCATGTTCATGAAAATAAACACATCGTACACCTACTTAACAAATCTGTCAATTTAGATGGCAACTTTGGTGGATCTATGGACATGGTTCTCTCTGTTCCTCCGCATTGCCAAGAGTTCTGGATGTTACGTGAATATTCGACATTCCAAAGTGAATCACTTCACACTTTTGCTGATTGAACTTCAGCTCCTACTTATCAGCCGATGTCTCCATCCTTGCAATGTCCCGTTGCAATCTACAACGGCCATCCATATAATCCACAACTCCACCAAACTTCGTGTCATTGGTAAACTTATGAACCCACCTTTACTTCGACATCAAAGTCATTGATAAAATCACGAAGAGCAGAGGTCCCGGAATTGGTTCCTGTGGAACACCACTGGTCACCGAAACCTCGGCTGTAATCTTTTCATTTACTATCACTCTCCATTTTCTATGCGCCAGCCAATTCTATATCTGGACATCCAGATTTATCTTTATCCCGATCCTCCTTATTTTCTGAATAAGCCTAAAATGGAGAACTTTATCAAACGTCTTGTGAAATTCCATGTCCATCACACCTACTGCTCGACCTTATTTAACATGTGTTGCCAAATCCTCAAAGAATGCACTAAGGTTTGTGAGGTTTGACTTGCTGCTCACAAAGCTATTCTGACTATGTATAATGAAACTACGATTTTCAAGTAATCATAAATCCAGTCTCTCAGAAAATTCTACAAAATATTGCCCATCCCCGACGTAAGATTATCTAGTCTGTAATTCCCAGAAACATCCGGATATCCTTTCCTGAACAAAGGAGTAACATTTGTCACACTCCAATGATGTGGCACGAACCCAGTACACTGTAATGACGCAACGATCATCGCCAGGGGCAAACTCTTGCCTGGCTACCTGTAATATCCTAGATTGCATTCTGTTATCCCAAGGGATTTATGTATTCTTGAATTTTTGAAAATATTCAGCACAACCTCCTTCCTAACATCAACGGTTCGATTATATCAGTCTACTTCATGCTGTCATCAGAAACGTCAAGGGCTCCATCTGTCGTGAACACTGAATCAAAGTATTTATAAATGACTTCCTCTGAGTCCAGGCACCAGTTCCCTCCACCAGCCTTGATCGGCACTACCTCACATGGCCATCCTCTTGTCACTTAAATAAGTGTAGAGAGCATTCGTGCTCCCCTTAATACTGGGCTCTCTTGCTTTTTATTGCCACTTCTAGCTCTCCTAAGTCCACTCCTCAGGTACTTGTAAACTTCTGAAACCCTGTCTGAACTTTGCCGGCTCAACCTTAAGTAGACTTCCTTCTCCCTCATGACTAGACGTTCCATTATCCTTGTCATACAAGGTTCTTTCAATCTGATATTCCTCCCTTGTCGCAATTGCACAAAACGATCCAGCGCTATTAGCTGGAGCTTCCGAAGCAACCTTCACGTTTCTGTAGTGCATTTTCCTGTGAATAGCTATTCCCATTTAGGAGCCCCAATTGTAGACTGATAGAATTGTAATCCCTCCTCCCCCAATTACATACCTTCCCAAAACGTTTGTTCCTACCTTCTCCACGAGGAATGTAAACGTCTGGGAGTTGGGATCACTATCGCTGAAAAGCACTCCCACTTGCGACCTGAAAATCTGTCATGCCTTATGTGGAGACACCAAATCCAATGTGGCCTCCCCTCTTGCTAAGCTCTCCACAATTTGAGTCAAGAATGCTCTCTGAACACACCCCGCAAAAAAACTGATCCATCCAAGCCGTTTGAAATAAATAGATTTTAAGCAATATTATGAATGTTAAAGTCACCCACGATAACAATCCTTCTGCTTCTGCACCTTTCCAAAATCTTAATCCCAGTCTCTTCCTCCGTGCCTCTGTTGCTATTGGGGTGACTGCATAAAACTCCCAATAAAATGACTGCTCCCTTCCTGTTTTTGACTTCCAACCAGACTGACTCTGGAGACAAACCCCCCTCCACGATCTTCCTTTATGCAGCTGTGATATTATCGCTGATTAGCAATGCCACTCCCACACCTTTTTTACAGAACACGTCCATTCTGGTTTGAAACGTCTAAACCGTGGAACATCCAATACCACTCCTGCCTTTTGATATCCAAGTCTCTGTAATGACCACATCATGACTGTTCGAAGTACTGATCCAGACTCTGAGTTGTTCACATTTATTCTTGATACTTGTATTAAAATAGCCACAATTAAACCCATTACAATGACTGCGCCTTTGCTCCATCAAGTGCTAGCCCTTTCTCAGAAATCCTCTGCATGCTGTGTCTAGCGCTACACGACCTACCACACCTTCTGTTCCAAACCCCCTACCTATCTAGTTTGAACCCTCCCAAAGAACTCCAGCAAACCTCACGCAGAGGGTATTATTGTCCCTCCAGTTCAGGTGCACCCGCACTTCTTTTACAGGTCCCATCTCTCCAGAATGTATCCAATAGGATTCGGAAATTACTACATGGAGACTGCTCCGCCATTTAATCCTAGATAATAAGTTTCTCATTTTCATTTTTCCGGTTACCCTCCGTAATGTTTGATCATATGATAATCAAAAAGATATCTATCTCAGTCTTAAAAGTACTCAACGACCTGAATTCCAGAACCGTCATTGACAGTGAATTCCCTAGATTCATCAATCTCTGGCTGAAGAAATTTCTCCTTATCTCGGTTCCTAAAGGGCTTCTCTTTACTCTCAGGGCGGCTGTTTTGTCGTTTTCATTCTCTCGTACTGATGGAAACATTTTTCAAACATGCAGTCTGACATGGCCATTCAATATTCCGCATCTACACTGTTGGGAATCTAAATGCAATTCTTCAAATAGCCATCTCTTTGGCATCCTGTGCGATTGGGGAAAATGATCAGCAGTTTGACACAGTGAAATATAAAGTGAAATTTGGACAAAGTCTCTGACATGCCAAGGTATTCTGATGGAACAAGCCCCGGAAATATCAGACTGTGAGTATGGATGTGAATGATTTAACACACTCACGGATTTGATCTGTCCCTTTCCACATTCATACGAATGAGGGCTCTGTCAGTGTCTTATTGTTGGTCTGTTCTGTTCAGAACAACTCAGCTCCAGGGAGTTTGAACTGATCTTGTTCTGAATCGCTCATTACAATCCCTGGCTTGTGAGCCAGGAAGATGAGTCATAGGAAAAACACCTCAGAGAAAGTATTGTGTGGAGCAGAATCTGGAAACAAAAAGTTCAAATCGGTGTTCAGAGAGTCGACAATTCAAACAGGCAGCTGTAGTAAGAGAATGAATGACACACACACACACGCACACACGCACACACACACACACACACGCACACACACACACACACACTCAGATTGAGTGCAATAGATACTTCGTTTGAGCGGCAAAGTGTCGGATGGAAAGAGAGTGATCGAGGCAGAGAGGCACGGACATTGAAACAGGAAACACGACAGGAAGGTAGGATGTTTGGCAGAGAAACAAGCGAGAGGGTAAGAGTGAGACACACATATGAAGTCACAGATAAAAGAGAGGCAGGGAGAGTGAGAGGCGGAATGTGAAACGGAGTGAATCTGATTATTACACAACTAGTGAGAGTGAGTGAGACAATGTGCGTCACTGTGGCAAGCACCGGTCAGAGAGATGAGAGAACGATATATGCATATACCGAAACATAGAAGCAGACAGAGTGAGAGTGATAGAAAGAAGGACAAAGATACATAGTGAAAGGCAAAGAGAGAATGAGGAATATATGGGTAAGATGCAAAAAAGTGCGAAAGAAATAAGGGAGTGACAGGCAGTGACATAGCAACGGAGGAAGATACAGCAGCATAGATTCCACGTTTTAAAAGGTCTTCCCTTTACTCTCAGACTGTGCCATCGGTTCTTATTCTCCCTGTCAACGGAAATATCTTTCCAACATCACTTGGACAAGACCATTTAGTTTCAGCTTATAGACCGCCGGGATTCTAAATACATATCTTAGAATAGCCATTTCTATGAAAGCTTGTGGGATTACGTAAAATGAACAGCAATTTGATCCAGTGAACGAGGTAGTGAAACATGGACAGATTCTCTGAAATGCTGATGCTGTGAGATGGTGCAAGCCCGGGATTTCTCGGAGGGCGAGTACAGACTTTACTTATTTCAAGCTGGTCGAGAACCATACAACCAGGAACGCGGTCTCTCTAACCGTATTGTTGTGGATCTGTTGGGTTCAGAGCAACTCAGCTTTGCGGAGTTAGGATGGACTTTGTACAGTATCGGTCCTCAAAACATCTCCGGGCTTAACGGCACCACCCAAGACAAACCCTGAAACACAGCCCGTTCACGTTGGAGTAAAAAAGGGGAAGCAGTAGATTTCACCTGGAGTGTGTCAGGAAAGTATTCCATCGTAAAATAAAAGTTGGAGAATATGCAAAGGGAACAAAATTCCGAATCTAAAGCTGCAAATCGTTGTGAAGAGAATCTACAAAGAAACCAGAAGACTACAGTGAAAGTGTGAGACAGAAAGAGACAGATCAGAGATTGAGAGCAAGAGTGTTTCTGTTTGAACGGCAGAGAGAGAGATGGATAGAGAATGAGAGAGGGGAGAGAGACGGACAGCCAAACAGGCAGCTTCACAGACAATGACAGAAAGGCAGAATGTTTGAGAATAAAAAAGGGGAAGGGAAGAGTGAGAGACAAAGAAAGTCACAAATGCAAGTGAGGCAGTGGGAGTGAGAGACGGAAAGTGAAAGACTGAGTCAGATTAGTGAGGGAGACGAAGACGAAACAGAACAAGTGAGACAACGTAAGAGTGACAAGTGATGCAAAGGGATGAGATAATGAGAGAGGTAAATTGAAATCAATATAGAATCAGCCACAGTGAGAGTCACAGAAATAATAATAGCGAGACAGAATGGTAGACAAATAGAGATTGAGCAATATATCAATGGAAAGAGAATGTATGAAATAAAGTGTGAGAGAAACGGGGGAGTGAAAGACGGACAGCGAGGGACATAGAAACAGAGTAAGATAGAAATGGGGGCAGTGAGTGACTGAGTGGGACAATAAAATGACAAAAAGGGTGATAATTATGAGAATGTATGAGACAGAGAAACACAGGTACAGGCTAACAATAAAAGAGATAAACAGAGTGACAGAGTGAGCAATAAAAGTTGGAGATAAAAGATGAGAGAAAGACAGACTGTGGGAGAAAGGTGAGAGGTATAGTGAGAGAGAAATACAAATAGAGTGAGAACATGAGAACAAGACAGAAGTAAACTTAGAGACAGAAAGAGGCTTAGGAAATCTTTGCCGAAATTCACAATCCGATTTTTACTGCTCTTTTCCAGTTATCACGTTGCAGGATTTGGCATCTCACTTGCATCTTAACGTGGGGCTGTTGGAGTCAATTTCCATGAAATCGGAATGTAAACGGTGTCAGATTCGGTCTGCCCACTGTTCTTTCCCGGCTGGGAGGAGCTGACTAGAAGACGAAAGGAGTATTATTCCCCCTTTTTGGGTTCCTGGCTGTGTCTGCAACTGGGCCATCACCTTGCCATGGACTTATTTAATCCACAAAGGTTAGACGCCACCACATTGAGGCCTTTGGTTGGGTCTTTTCGAAAGGCTGGACCTCACCGTGAAAAACACGACACGCTGTGAAAGGAGATGATGGCTGAGCCTCATCCCAACTGTCACTCCACACAACGCTACTGGTCCGGTAATTCCCCACTCCCCAGCACTCCGACGAATGACATTGCCTTCTCTGATATTTTCAGTATGCAGCTTGCTGTTCGTTTTCCCTTCGAGAGAAAGGAAGGGCAAGACAATGGCAGGGAAAGAGATACATCCACAAAAACACATATACCCAGATAGAGAGAGACCTAAAAACACGTTCAATAGGAGGGCAAATAGACTAATCGGTCCCTCACACCTTTTCTGCGCCTCAACATGCTCTCTTTGAAGGCCAGACAAACAAACATACAGACTGACAGACAGACAGAGAAAACCACACACTGACAGAGAGAGATAGACCCAGAACTACGAAAAATATGATCCGGTGTCATCTCATTGACGCCTCCATCTGCTGGTAATTGATCCTCGACCTCAATGCCACATTCCCACTTCCACTTCATACTACTTGATGACTTTAAAATAATGCAAAAAGCTTTATTTTCCTTGAAGTTGTGTGGCCCCGGCAATGATCTCTGTGACATTCCAGTCTCACTCGTATGCGTTGTCAGGCCCTGGAATCCAGGCAGCCTCCTTTTGAATAGGTCGGAAGAGTTAATTTAGATATACTCATGAAGGCTGGGGAACAGAGCAAGTGAGAGCGAGAGTTTTGCCAGAAGATCTGTGGAGCAGCTTCGAGGTTTATTTTCCGGATGTTGTCGATTCCCAATTGCACGCATCCCACTCTGTTCTACTCCAAAAAAAACAGGCAATTTCCAAGTCAAAAACATTTCACGGACATTTGTTTGGGAAGATTAATGTTGAAAGTGCCCGCCCCTCCAAATCCCATCCGCTGACATTCGTGGCTGTCAGGTGAGACATGTCCTTCGCTTAACTATCTGTTGTCGTGAGGTGGTGTTCGAGTGGAATTTGATTTGATTCTCTAGTGTGGAAACAGGCCTTTTTGGTCCGAGAAGACCAAACTGACCATCCAAGGGTAACTGTGCCTGTGTCGGTTGAGGATGTAACTCTGAACATGGACGAGGGAGATCCAGTAGATGCAGTGTACCTGGACTTTCAGAAAGCTTTTGATAAACTCCCACATAGGAGGTTACTGAGCAAAATTAGGGCGCATGGTATTGGGAGCAAAGTACTAACTTGGATTGAAAGTTGGTTGGCTGATAGGAAACAAAGAGTAGTGATAAACGGCTCCATTTCGGAATGGCAGGCAGTGACCAGTGGGGTACCGCAGGGATCAGTACTGGGACCGCAGTTTTTTACAATATATCTTAATGATATAGAAGATGGTATTAGTAATAACATTAGCAAATTTGCTGATGATAATAATCTCTTTGGCAGGGTGAAATGTGGTGAAGATGTTAGAAGAATGCAGGGTGACCTGGAAAAGTTAGGTGAGTGGTCAGATGCATGGCAGATGAAGTTTAATGTGGATAAATGTATGGTTATCCACTTTGGTGGAAAGAACGGGAAGGCAGATTACTACCTCAATGGAATAAATTTAGGTAAAGGGTCAGTACAGGGTGTTCTTGTACACCAGTCAATGAAGGTAAGCTCGCAGGTGCAGCAGGTAGTGAAGAAGGCTAACAGCATGCTGGCCTTCATAACAAGAGGGATTGAGTATAGAAGCAAAGAGGTTCTTCTGCAGCTGTACAGGGCCCTGGTGAGACTACACCTGGAGTACTGTGTGCAGTTCTGGTATCCAAATTTTGGGAAAGACATTCTGGCTATTGAGGGAGTGCAGCGTAGGTTCACGAGGTCAATTCCTGGAATGGCGGGATTACCTTACACTGAAAGACTGGAGTGACTGGGCTTGTATATCCTTAAGTTTAGAAGACTGAGAGGAGATAGGATTGAGACATATAAGATTATTAAAGGATTGGACACTCTGGAGGCAGGAAACATATTTTCGCTGATGGGTGAGTGCCGAACCAGAGGAAACAGATTAAAAATACGGGGTAGACCATTTCGGACAGAGATGAGGAGAAACCTCTTCACCCAGAGAGTGGTGGCTGTGTGGAATGCTCTGCCCCAGAGGGCAATGGAGGCCCAGTCTCTGGATTCATTTAAGAAAGAGTTGGATAGAGCTCTCAAGGATTGTGGAATCAAGGGTTATGGAGATAACGCAGGAACAGGATACTGATTATGGATGATCAGCCATGACCATATTGAAGGGTGGTGCAGGCTCGAAGGGCAGAATGGCCTACTCCTGCACCTATTGTCTATTGTCTATTGTCTAAATGAAGATGATACCAGCAAATTCCCACAATCCAACGTTATGCAAGTTGGGTGGGTTTGTCATTTTCAAATTCCAGAACTGTCCACGAATGTAAAAAAAAAATGTGGGTTAGCGATGACAATTATATCAAGGATTTTGGTAGCGGATTGTGAGCATTAGAGGGTCGGTGTGGGCTCGATGGGCCGAATGGGGATCCAATGTGGATGTTAAGAAAAAGCTGAGGAGAATCAGAGGAACTGGGAAAAAGAGGGAGAAACAGACAGAACATTTATGGGGAAAAATAGAAGGCAAATACAAAGAGTGAGAAATTCAGCAGGAGGAAAAGGGGAAGGAAAACGGGGATAAACAGCGAAACAGACACGGAAGGAAATAATAAGAGAGGGAGAGATACAGGTGATGGTACGAGACTGGGGTGAAACAAAGGGAAATAAATAGCTGAGAAAAGAAAGAGTGCAAAATACAAAGAAAGAAGTGGACCAGGTGAAATAAGGCGTGAGAATGAAGGAGAGGTGAAGAGATGGAGAATCACAAAGGAAGAAACAGAAGTACTACGGAAAGACCGAGGGGGAATGTTAGGAACAGAGAAATACCGAAATGAAAAGAGAGATGGAATGTTGGGGTAAATTTAGACAAGGAAACCAGAAGGGGGAGGTGAGTAGCAAGAGTGCAGAAATGAGGTGATAGACACGGCTAGGAACTGTAATGGAGGGGTCAGTGACATTGGTTGTATAGATAATAATAGAGCTCCATGATGGCAATGCGACCCTCCCATTTAGGACCTCTCTATTTCTCCAGTTATAGTGTGCACAAACTAATCCCAGGGAAACACTGAGAGACAACCAAGATGTGGTAATTAATGCATTGAGCATTACTCCCATCTTTTAGAAAGCAGTTGATCAATGGATGGTTAACCTTTGAGAATGAAGCAGAAACTGATTGATAAAAATGACGGCGAGCATTAGTCGGAAGTCAAATGAATCTTAGAGTCGGAAACCCCCGTTTTTGTGTCAGATAATAAAGCAGATGATGGCAGTGAAGGAACATCTCCTACTACACGCAATCTCATTTGCATGACAGTCTTCTTCTCTGCAGATCCGTCCTTCACACTCACCTTCCAGCTCATTAACTGCGAAAAGCAAATGAGGTCTCAATTAATAAAATGTTCAATACATTGCGGCAGCAACACAGCATCACACCGAGCAAAATGGAGATCAGAACTGTGCACCAGACTACGGTGCTCCTAGTATGGTCTAACAGAGGTTTGCTATTATTGAAGCAGTGTACATTACTTCCAGTGTGGTCTAACTTAGAGAAATGGAGAATAGGACCATGCACATTGTTTGAAATTAGGTATAACTTCGAGGTCACTGAGGTAAGTACATTAACAACATTTAAAAGGTATTTGGACAAATACTTGATTAAGAAAATCTTAGAAGGATATGAGCGAAGTGCTGGGAAATCGGGTTAGCATAGGCGGACATATTTACCAAAATGGACCAGCTTGATCCGTAGGTCTGTTTTTAAGGTGTATGACATATTAGAGGGATTTGCAAGGGAAGTAATGATAGGTCAGTGGCGGGCAGTTGTTTTGGCCACTGTATTGAAAATGATAATTCCATTATTTTCATCAAAGCGGTTGATGCTCAGCTTGATAGCTTTTCCTCTGAATTATTTTTCCAATTCTGGTATCACAATTTTCTGATGGTATGAAGGCAAACATCAATCATGATCATCCTTCATGGCAGTGCAGGTGGAACAGGCTACATGGACACCATCTTAACTAATCAATATTTCAGAATATTGAACACTTAGAGAAGTACCAGAAAAAAATAAACACGACATCTTTCATTGGCAGGAAAAGCTTCCACCAGATGAAGGCTGCAAGGATCATTAGCCTCTTATCCCCAGTTTGCACTGAGCTCCTCGGAGGAGCTATCAAATGAATGGAGCACGCACACCCTTTCTCTAAGCTCTCAAATGATTCTCCAGTGAATAGTCCCACAGGTCCGTGCGGATTGAGTTCAAACCGTGGTGATGTGAATGGAACAGTCATGTGAATGGAACAGTCATGCGAATTGATTACTCTTCACTGCTTGAAATGAGAAGCAGTCGGCATTACTGTGAAACATTCAGTTGACTTGTGGTAAATAGTTACAGATGCCCACACAATATCTTATTTCTTAAAGATTGACACACACCTGTTGATGCAGAAACAGCGTTCTGACTGCTGTCTTTGCCCCGTCAGCAGCAAAGCGAGCACAGCTCTTCCACTTACGAACATTCTGAAGCGTGTGGCAGCTTTTCGTGTTCAAACTGGTTGCCGTGAGCGTTCGTACTTTGTAAACAGTTTTGCTGCTCAGTGGCGTTGGAGATAGATAATTCAGTGAAGGCTGTTTTTGGTATTCCTGCCTTTATTGGTCATTGCTTTCACGAGAGGAGTTGGAGATCATGTCGTGGCTGTGCAGGACATTGATTAGACCACTTTTGGGATATTGCTTGCAATTCCGTTCTCTGTGCTGTAGGATGGATCTTGTGAAATTTGAAACGAATCAGAAAAAAATATTACAATGATGATGTCAGAGTTGAAAGTTTTGAGGTTGAGATAGGGGAAGAGACTGATTAGGCTGGGGCTAATTTTCCTGCAGAGTCAGGAACTGAGTGATGACCTTATAGAGGTTTATAAAATCATAAGGGTCAAGAATAGAGTAAATAGACAAATCTTTTTCTCTGGAGTAGGTAGTCCAAGCAAAAAGGCATAGGCTTAATATGAGAGAGGAAATATGTAAAAGGGACGAAAGGGGCAGCTCTTTCACACATAGATTGTGAATGATTTGAATGAGCTGCCCGAGGAAGTGGTGCAGGTTTATAATGGTGAAACATTTAAAGACTTCTGGATGGATACGTGAATAAGAAATGTTCCGAAGAGTGAGGGACTATCAAAAAGTGAGATTGCTGGAGAACTCTCCAGGTCTGGCACCATCTGTGAAGAGAAAACAGAGTTTACATTTCATGTTGCGGTACACAGGCATGACGTCCCTTCACATTCAATGCACACTGGCAGCAATGTTTACCGACTACAAAATGCACAGCTTAACTTCTCCAAAGATCCGCAGACAGCAATTTCCAAAACAATGACCACTTCCACCTCGAAGGAAGGACAAGGGCTGCAGATATATGTGAACATTACACTCTGCATGTCCCCAAATCAAGCCACTCACAATCCTGACTTTGAAATGTTTTGCTGTTCCTGCATGGTCAAGATGTTGAAATTCCTTTTGCAACGGCACTATGGAATTTGACTACAAGACATGAAACATAATATTTCAAAAAGACACTACTTTCTGAAGTGGCAATTGCGTATGGTGATAAATACCAATTCCTGGAGTGAATAAAGTAAAAGAAACATCGAAACGTTTGGAGAAGTTGAATTTATCAGGGAGAGAGAGAGAGAGATGTCACGAGACATTGAAAGGTGGGGAATTAACTCATGAAAACTCAGCATAGAGAAAGGGAAATCGATTAAAAAAATAGATGCACAGCAAGATCACAAAATGAAAATAATGTCATGATGGCATAATCTGCTCCACTGATGCCATTCTGTGTGTAAACGTTAGGTGTCCACTGAAAGAAACACGGAATATCAGAAATTGATCCGATTGCAACTTGAATCCAAGGTGAAGACTGCCTCGTGTGGTTTGCTTTTGAGAAAGATGGTCGAGCTCTCACATCCTGACTCTGCAAGTGATATCTGGTGGAACAACCTCTTCCCG
Organism: Chiloscyllium plagiosum; assembly: GCF_037043375.1. Lineage (NCBI taxonomy): Eukaryota > Metazoa > Chordata > Chondrichthyes > Orectolobiformes > Hemiscylliidae > Chiloscyllium > Chiloscyllium plagiosum. The sequence continues at coordinate 32,171,501 of NW_028270179.1, forward strand.
TAACTCCTTCCTTCAACTAACAGACCAACCCAAATTGAGTGTTAGAAATTAATTTTGAAATGCATATATTCAGGGAGATCCGGTTGAACACACAGAGTTTGGGCTCAGCCACATTGACCAATAAATTTGGACGGAATGTGTGTTTCTGATCTCGAGTTTGTTGCCCTCAGAGTCTCGGCATTGGTCAGTGTGTGACTGATGGGTCTCTTTGGGGACCAACATGTTTTACTGGGGATTTTGAATGGGTTCAGAAAAGCACAAAGTGAAACACGCAGACCTGCATATATCTTTGGGGACATAGCTTCACAGTTGAGAGTGACAACATTTGCCCTTCTGTCCTGCAGCCGCAATGAAACCTCTCCCTTCTGACTTGGATGGAAGGTGGAACAGGAATCCAGAGTACCATTCCCATTATTCTCAGCGTTTGTAATAGAGACTGGCTCATCTCCTGGCCCCCAGGGACTTTCGCATTGCTCTTGGAGACTTACACACAAGCTGTAAGATAGAACCCTTTCACAGACGCGCTGAATTGTGGGAGGAGGGACTGCCATTGCTCAATTCATTATACAGGGACCCTCCATCGGCTGAATATATTAGGACATATCTCTACAATCAGTAGAATTTGAAACCGGGCCTTCTGTCTCAGAGATTAACCAAATGGGAAGTCGCGAGTGAAAATCGGCAGGCCTTTCAGCACCTGCAAACAGACAACTCCCAGTTTCTGCGTGTGTTTTCTCCGATTTCCTTGGTTTCCTCGTACAGTCCAAAGGTATGCAGGCAAGGAGAAGTGGCCATGCTAAATTGCCCACAGTTTTTAGGAACGTGTAGTTTAGGTGTATTGGACAGGGAAAGAGTAGTATTGCAGGGTAGGGGAATGGTTCGAGATCTGATGGTTTTCGGAGGGTCTGATTGAGCCCATTGGTTCTAATGCCCTGTTTCCATACTGTCAGGATTCTGTGAAATCAGAGTGAATGTTTCGGAGCCACATACAAAAGCATCAATTAACAGCACCACGGAAGCTCTGAAAAAAAGTGTGTATCATGTTAATGATGAACTGCAGAGATTCACCACATCTCTTTGGCGAACTCTTCACGAAGTCCAGTTAAGAGGAATTTGCAGAGGTGTGTCAAAAGTGGACTGAGATGATTATGCATGAAGAATATGCTACAACGTTATTTAAGAGATTTTGATTGTATTAAACCCCACTGGCGCCACATGAATGCCCGGATTGAAACTTACTGATCGTTGCAAGCTCTGTTCGATTTGGCTCAATGACTATACCCAACAACAGAAATGTGTCCTCAGTATGAAGGCAACATTGCATCTTTACTAGGACACAGTGGCCTTTATTCCTACCAATGATTATGTGGTAAATGCATTCGATGAAGGAAGATTTGAAAGATGGAAGGCAATGACATTATTTCCCTTTCTGTGGTTTCCCTCACCAGGAACCTCCCCCCCCCCCCCCTCCACATCAAATGGTGGAAAAATTACAGCATAGACAACAGGCAATGCAACTAATTGTATTTATACAATTCAGAAAGCAGTAAGTCAAATGTCTTTGGATCCACACAATGACACACAGTCGATCAACAGAAGTCAGCTGGTCCCTCACACGAATCTCACATTCGATTTTTTTTTGCTTCACATCCGTTTTGACTTGCTGCAGTAGTTCTCTGCGAGACAAGCATCACTTTGACGAATTTCATGCGGAGGTCAACGAGATTCCCTACAAATTCCATTTTTAAATTCACAAGGTGGTATGGGAACTGTAAGACAAAAAGGAACTGTTCAATGGGGACGTCGCCAATCTGTCATTTAACCAATTGTTAAGGCGAGCAGAACTGTATCCATTGCTGCTGGTGCGGTCCAATCGAAGCAGGTCGACCAAAGCTTTGACAATCTTCCTAGTGTAGACTTACCAAGGGATGTAAAGAGGAGAACAGTGCCCAGTGCTCTCAGTACTGTCTCATTAAGGAAGGTAAAGACTAAAAGTATCGATATACTCCAATTGTGGTCACTGAGAGAAGGGTGTGTTCTGTCCTACAAATGTCGTCGAACTGAGAGATGTGGAGACGACAACTATGTACAGTGTGGTCTTACAAACGGAGTTGAAACTATCTCTATATACAGCGGACCAAGTGAAGTTTAACTAAAGGATATGGGGACAAGGACGGTGTACAGAGCTCCCTGGGGGATGAAGGAAGGTATACAGAGACCAGAAACGTGCACAGTTCTCCTACTGCGACTTAGTCGAGCCACATGCAGTCCAGTGCTATGCATAGTTCTCTCAGTGCTGTCTAACCGAGGGATAAGGAAAGTAGGATGCACAGATTTCTCATGTCGTATTACCAAAGAGAATCGAGGCCATCGCTAAGCACAATGTTTCACGTAGTGTCCTGTCAGGAGATATGTGGACCAGAACTGAGCAGAATGCTTCCTGTGTGATTTTATCAATGGATATGTATACCAACTCTGCACAGTGTTTTCTTTCATACAGAAAGATAAAAAAAAAAAGAAGGATAGACGCAAGCAGGTTGCCAGACAGTTTTGTATCGTGTTTCATTTTAAGTAATCTTTTAGAGAATAAACTGTGTTCCTACGGAGTACATTCCACAGCTCGGGCTCAGGCAGTTGAATACAATCCAAATAATGATCTCTAAGTCTATCATAATTGGAATAGTATGGGGATCCTGAAGTGTTGTCACGACTAAAGGATATTAAAGACATCGGGAGTAGCAGGTCAAAAAGAGATTTGAAAGCATGTCCCTGTTCATCGTAGAAACCAGGCTGCTTAGAACAGTTCTTGGTGCATAGATTTGCTGGTAGATAATTAGCAAATTGAATTGAACAGTTGTTCGGAAATTCTACAAAATGAGGAGCTAACTTTTCATTCAGAACTGGCAGGAATGGGATTCTGGCTACTTGAAAGAAAGCGAAATCGATGTCAAAATTCAATTCCAAAACAGCATACGATTGTGGAGCTAATGGTGATGAAATCCGTTTTAACATAATTGTACTTATAAACAAAAAAAATCTTCTAGATTCTCCATCCACAGTAATGGGCTCGTCAAGCACCAAGACGCTGAACAGGAAAACCGGTGATTTCATCTTTCTCTGTAGAGTCTGTCAGCTGCACGATGCGATGACTGTAAGAAGGAGACGATTGATAGCAAATGCGAAACTATTCTGTAGTTAATAATCACAGATCAACGTTGAGGATTGGATCCACGTTGTGCTCATTGAAATGACATTTCACTAACTAAGACCAAATGTAACTAGAATTCTAACCCTACCTCGAACATTTGGTTCACATATGCACGGGACCTTGAAGATAACAGTTCAGGTACATAAGATTGATTTTAGAAGACACATTGGATATTTGATTTTAGAAGACATTCTGGGTAACTGAACATCATTTACTGAAACATGTAGTACATGAAGTAGAAGGATCATGGGCAGTTACGAAGATGATCATAAATTGCAGAAGGACCTTAATCAGGCTGAGAATAAACAAAGAGCAGTTCATATGGATAAGTGTGAGGCCTTGCATTTTGTAAAGTCAAATCAAGATTTGATTTTCATGTTGAAAGTTAAGGCTTTAAGGAGTGTACTGGAACGGAGTGCCCTTGGAGTTCAGGAGCACAGTTCCCTGAAAGTGGAGTCACACGTACTCAGACCAGAAAACAAGTCTGTTCACACACTAGCCTTCATCAGACAGAACGTTGAGTACTGAAATTGAGAAGTTGCTTTGCAGTCGGACAGGACGTCGGCGTGGTCGCATCTTGGAGTACTGTGCTCAATTGTGCTCAGCGTGCTACAGAACATTTGTTATTAAACTGGGAAGAGTTCAGAATGTGTTTCCATGCATGTTGCGAAGACTCGACTTTCAAAGTTATAGGGAGAGATTGGACAAGATAGAACATTTTCTTTATACCATAGGAGACTGAGGGGGATCTCATCGGATTGGATTAGATCATGAGAAACAAGGACAGTTTTTCACGGTGTTGGGGAATCAAGGACAAGAGGGCATCAGTTAAAGATTCGATGGGAATGAATAAAAGGGAACACGATGATCATTTATTTTATGCAGAGGCTGGTCTGCATATGGAATTACCAGCTGGCGAAATTGGTTCAGGCGAGTACCACGAGCAACATTCAAAATGCATTTGGACAAATACAATCGATCGGAAAGGTTTAGAAGGATATGTCCAAGTGCAGGGAAATGGGGTTCGTATGGGTGACGTTTTAGTCGGCATTGATCATTTTGGGTGAAAGGGCCTGTCTCCGTGCTGCAGGACTCCACGAATCTATGACTATGAAAGTGCAGTCAATCTTAGTTTTGATGAAAACACTGCCCTTATTTTAAAGTTGGTTTCGTGCTTCCTAGGTATGATGAAGAAATTTCGGAGATGAATCTGGATTTCCTGAAACAAAGAGACAACTCTTCCATTGCACCACATGAGCCCTCAGTAACTCGACTTTTATTGTGGAGATTCAGCTGCAGACTAAACTCAGAACACGAACAGAAAAGCAGCCCAAATGCCTGGTGGATGGCACTATTGACAGAAATACTTACATTGGTCAGTGATCAAAATGGTAAGTGCTGTGACGGGAAGCAGTCACTGACCATTTTGAACAGTTCAACTCTCTGTTAAATATTCGCCACTAACACGGACTTCACTGGCCAGAAGACTCCATTCAGTCTGAGAGTTTAACAAAGTTTGCATTGTCACACAGTAAGGACTAGAAATGATCCAGTATCTCTTTGTAAGCTTGTGTGTTCAATGTTCGAACTGTACTCTGCTGCAATCAAATGCGGTCAAAATGTTGTGAAACTGAAAAGATAACTGGTGAATTGTGAGGCAGGAAGTTAGAATTTGGTGTTTGCATAATGCTGGCATGAAAGTGTTGCATGTCCGCTTTTGTAGATTATGTGCATTTTCTGTTGTTAGAGATTTAGAATGGATGTCGGTGAGCAGTAGCCTGAAAGTTTGCACGTGCACAGAAAGCACCCGAATTGAAATGTGTATCAAAAGGCCGTACAGTTAGCAGGAAATCAGCAGTTTTTTTTACCAAGACGACAGGCTTTTGAATTTAGGCAATCAATTTGAACCAGGCACTTAGTTTCCTGAATCCGAGAAATTTCAGACTGATGGTTCTAACATCACAGGACCAATCCGATATTAAATACTACTGATATCTCACCAATTGTATAAAAAGAAGGGGGCAGTTGGACAAAGGCCTCAAAGCTGGCTGCCATCTTCCAGAACTAACGGTCGTCAGCACCCGACAGAAAATGTTTGGCTCTCAAAGGTTCTCTATGACTGACGTGAAACACCATCGAAATACCATCGAGAACAGCGACACAACTAAAGAATAATGCGGACGTAGAATCAACCGAGAAGGCAAAACATCACCGCGGAAGATATGTAACTTGGTTGTAATTTGGTAAACTAAATTCTAGGATTTCATAAAGAGGTGATACCTGTGTCTATTAGAACAGCACACCAAACAAATCTTGTCAGGTTTCTTTAGGAATCTTTTATTAGGTATTATTTAGTAATTAGAAGGGGTTTATTCAGTTTGTTAATAGTTCAATTAGTTTACTTACTTTTAGAGTTAGATAAATGTATTGGTACTGGGTGATTTATAAATTAGTGTCAAGGATTTATTTTGCTTGATCATAAGAATTTGATGAAAAGCAGTTGACACTACTTCTCATGCTGTGTACATTGCAGTACTGGAGACATTGCATCACGTAGATAATACAGACTCTGCATAATTCTGGGAGTCCAGGTATGAGTTGTCCTACATAGTAGACATTATATTGCTGTCGATGGCATGCAAGTGCAGGCTGCTGAGTTTTCAAGTATCGGTTCATATGGCCGTGCAATGTTACAGCGTATTCCTACTTACACATATTTCGTGTCATTGTCTCTGGTTTCCTGTAAAATTGAGTTGTTTTTGGGCTTCTGAGCACCGGGTCGTCTGCTCAATCCGCTTTTATTTTCGATTCTTTACTTTTCTCTTCTCCCGTTGTCATTTTATAATCTTCTATTTCCTTTTATTTGACTTTCAGTGAAGAGCTCTGTGGCGATACGTGGGCCCAGCAGCGCAGACTGGTGACCGTGGCTTCTGCATTGTGGAAACAGTCTGAATGCAGATTCCTTGAGGCTGTGGTCGAGGTGTGTTTGGGCCTCGTTCGACACCTGGCGGCCTCAGCCAGGGTTACATGACCGACGGATATCCGAAATCGTGTTGGACAAGCACCTAGGACAAGAACAGGAGGAGGGTATTCGGCCTTTTGAGCCTGCTGCATAATTCATCACGACCATGGCTGATTGCACAACTCAACAACCTCATCCTGATTTCTCCCCAAAATCAACAGATTTGTGAAGCATAATTTCCCCTTCAAAAATCCATGTTGAATCTGTATGATCCAGCCGCTGGTTTCCAAATGGTCATAGTGACGGCGGTTTGCCAGATTCTGCACCCGTCAGCACCAGTTGTGTCTGTGGTGGTGAGGTCCAGCGAGGACTCATAGTGGCAACGGAAAGATGGCGCTGAAGAGTAGTGATATTTGGTCCAGTTGCAGTGCCAGGGTAACCCTCATTCCTGCCCCCCAGGTGCATTACCCATGAAAGAGCAGTAAAGTTGGAGATTTTCTGTAATCGAAAGATATGCACGTTAGGTGAATTGACCATGCTAAATTGCCCATATTATTCAGGGGTGTGTAAAGAAGTGCATTAGTCAGGGGATATGTAGTGTATTAGGAGAATGATTCTGCATGGTATATTCTTCAGAAGGTCTGTGTGGACCTTTTGGGCCTTCTGGCCTGATTCTACACGGTAGCGATTTTATGAATTCTCTGATGTTATTTATTCATTCTCTGACATTATAATCTATGTTTTGACATATGTTTCTTTTGCTTTAAGATGGCACGAGAGTTTGGCCACGGTATAAATACTTTTCACGACGTTTAGGAACAAGATACGAGTGACTATAAATATATCAATGAATAATTAAATCAACTTCAGACAGCATTCCCACCATAAAATTCTCCTGTTATTTTCAAAACAATTCCCACATCCTCACGATCATTTCATTTGAGATGACATTCCAATATCCACATTGTGCTGTTGGTTTAAACAGTATCACCACTTTAACATATTCCAATTATTTTGTACAACATTCCCACTTACACATTTCTTTGTTAGTTTGAGACATTTCAGCTTCCAAATGTTCCCTGTTTTTATTGGACACGATTCCCACTTCCATTGGTGCGATCAGCAATATTTGCACTTCCACCTGTCCCTCTCTTTTCAGACAATATGCCCGCTTACACATTCCCCTGTTATTTTGACTGGAGTTGCCACATCCACATAATGTCTCCTTATTCATGCAGTGTCCCCACTTACACACGTTCTCTGTCATTAAAGGCAGCATTCCCAGTTCCTCATGTTGCTGCTATTTTCTACTGTTTTGGAGAAGTTTTCAAGAGGCCTCCCGTGTCATGTGTTTAGACATCGATCTTTGTTCGGAGCTCCTTATCAATTCAGCCTGGGGAGGTCATTGGGGCGAGAGTCCAATGCATTCTGCACACTCCCTACCTCCGAATATAGTACATGATGTTCACACATATCTCATTAAAATGATTGCATGCAACATTGGTATCAGCGATTGCCACATCTCCTTTATTCGATGTGCCCTTCTAAAGATATTTGCCAGCTGCATCGTAACAGTGTGGGGGATGAGTGTCATCTTAGGCAGCTGTTAAATAACATTTTTCCTCAGACATTCATTACCCCTTGCACATTTAAAATAAAACTAAGAACTGCGTGTGCTGAAGATCTGAAACCAAACTCTTTTGATGAAAACTCGTCAGAATTGAGATATTAACTGCTTTCTTCCCGCAGATTCAATGAGACCTGTTAAGTTCCATGAACAATTTCAATCCCCACAAGTCAAACTGCCTGTTTATACATCCACAAAACTTGTACTGCGGATTTGAAACCGATATGCAACTCTCCCCAACATTTGTTTCTCCTTGCTGTTTCTGAACTTCACTCAATCTGATTATGTGGAATCTGGGCTGAGGCAATCTTAGTGGCAGATTCGAGCCGTATGTTCAGTGAGGCCAATTTCGATTTGAGATCATCTCGCTGCCTCTTGTTTGTTCTTCTGAATGGGAATGGTGTGATTGTCATCAGGTTACCCCTCACCGTGAAGGAGTGGAATGGACAATGCTATGCTTTCCTCCAGACATCCGAGACGGCTTAAAGCTAGATCGGCAACTTCAGAGGAGGCTGCCTTCGTCTGGTGTCATGGCCTTCACTCCTGGTTTTGGGGAAATAGAGGTCCTGCATGTGTGCTTCCCCACGCAGTAGGAGTTCCATGCAGAAATGCACAATGCAGGCGGAGGGTTGTAGGTTAGTATTTGAAGATACAATGCACGTCCTTAAAAATGACATTCTTTCAGCTTGTCAGCCATTATTCCCTTCCCGATTGCAACTGTGTTTTGCCAATTTGACTGATCAAGAAAAGGTCTGATTGGAAATATCTCAGGAACCACCATCACTTTCGTTAATTATTTCCTATCCCATTGGCAGGACAGGATCATGATTGTTTGTGGCAGTGTGAGAGAGGTGGGAAAGGAGTAACTCTGGAAATCGTCAAAACTGGCTTCAGAAACACATAAATCTCAATGACAGCAGGTCAGATAGATTAAAGGAAACTTGTGCTGATTGACATCTCCTGCTCTCCCCAGTCCGCCCTTTCATAAATTAGGTCTCATTGATCATGAAAACAAATTGGAGACTCCACTGAGGGTGAATATGGCACACATCATATTCTTCAATGTCCATCAGCATGAATTTCTCCACTGGACATCTTTGACTAAGCAGGTCGAGACAAGAAAGGCCCAAAAGCTAGACTGCAGTAAGGGATGACTGAACCGACAATGGTGATGCATCTTGGTTGAAATGCTTCTGTACCAAAACACTTGTCACAGATGCATCACCCATAACAAAATCGCCAGGTGTTTCCAGACCACAGTCCTGGTTGAGTTGTAATACCAACTATCACAAACATACACTCGATATTTTCATCTCATGGAGTAGCATTCAGCGAATCTAAACTGGTCGTCCAAGAGGAAATGTGAGTTGTCAGCAAGAGAAGAAATGCAATCAAGCACAAACATTTAACTCAGACATTTTAAGGATTTTCGCCTGTCAGAGGGTGTGAATCTGGAATACTTCACTGTAATGCCTGTCAACGCTTGACGATTATGTGTATACAAGACTAAGATGTGCATTTTTAATCAGTACAGGCTCCTCGTGTAGAGGAGCTAATCAATTCGAGATCAACCAGGAAATCAAGGTTTAAAGGGCCAGAACGAGGTGAAAAAGGAAACAATAAAGTGACAGGAAAGCATTCCGATTCTGATCCTGAAAGGTCGAATTACGGAGCAAAGAGTTTTTATTTGACTGCACTGAGTTTGTCGACAGGCACTATTTGCGCTCTTGGTCGCAGGGCATTGCTCTGATTCCCTCAAGGTTCTGGGTCCCGATAGTGCCATCTCTTCTGCCACTAGTTCCCAACTTGTCAATCCAAATGCACCTCGTCTATAGCGGCTGCCAGGTTAGAGTGACATGAGTACCATTTTTATTGCAAAATATATCTCTGAGTTGCCGAATTGAAGAACGCTTAATTTCGATGCGAGAAACCAACGGAAAGCCTCAGCAGGTCGAAGACAAACACTTAAAATAAAGTAATAAGCTCGGTGAAAGGCTGGAAACTTCCCAGAGTTCACTGTGATCTGCATCAGAGACAGAGACATTTTATTTTCCAGCCAGTTGTGATTGTGGCAGCAAAGGCCAGCACGGTTCCATCTGCTGGAGAGGCGTCACAATCACTGCTTGGAATGGCACAGCAGCAAATTATTGCAGACGCGGGATTCATTAGTTTGCACAGAGACGTTCGTCTTCAAAAAGTTTAGACACGGAGGCATCATGAAAAACTCGAAGGCCATAAGAATATGCAAAAATGAGCAGAGATGGTTGCAATTTCTTCATTCATATTTATGGAATTTAATAGAAAGTTAATTGAATGTGGACGCCGTATGAGATTCAATCAATTGCACATCACATGCCTCCATCCGCATGGCAATCCGTCACTGCGTCCCTCAGTACCTGCTAACAATGGCCCATCATGTATTCTCCACTTTATCAAAGCAGTTATCATCGTACTCGAGTAAACTAATCAATTTGGTATATTGACTGACTTATTTTTGCCATTTAACGATGACTGCCAAATGAAACTTAGAATGCAGCACAAACAGAACTTTACATTATTCTGTGTACAAACCTCATTATACATTATTTGTCTCAATTTGAACACCACACATAATTCCTAAACAACAGAATAATGTCAACGACCGCTCAATGGTTTTGAAGCCACATTACTTTGCTGATGTTAAAATACACTTGTACAGGACATGTACACCCAGTAAATACATCATCATCGTTTCTTGGCAGCTTTGAAAATCACATATCTGACAATCAATCCATGAATTGTCATTGATTTATCAAGAAGAATGAACAAAACCATGCTCGTTTAACGATGCTTCTGGAGAAATATGTTTCGGTCACGTTTACGCCATTCTGCCAAAGGCATTCATTTTAACTTCATTCTTTTAAAATGTGTTTCCTTTATTCCAAAAATCACAGCGACTGGTCCAAGGCTATTATGAAATGAGAGAGTGTGCAGAAAAGATTTGCAAGATATTCTGCCCAATTTTTTCTGGGATATGGAGAGGCGGGAAGATGGTGGTGTGACTGTGGTTGAGTTATACAGAAAGGCTGGATAGGCTGGAATAATTTTAACTGGAGCCCAGGATGTTGTTGAAAAACAAAGGTCTTTTGCCAAGGAAAGGGAAGCTCAAAGCAAGAAGGCATAATTTGAAGGCGAGACGGGAAAAACTTCCAAGCGACTTGAAGGGAAATCTTTTCGTACAAACTATGGTTTGTATATGGAATACGATGACAGATAAAGTGATAGCTGCAGCTACAGCGACAACATTATGAAGTCATTTAAATAGATGCATAAATAAGAACGTGTTAGAGGGATATGACACAAATGTATACAAATGGTATTAGCTTAGTTTTAGGCTAGTTCCACCCAAATAACTTCCCTGGATGTATTTCCGGGAATATCCTCCCTCAGCACAGCTGTAATGATATCTCTTTTCAAAAATTCCACTCCTGCCCTTCTTGCCTCCCTTTATATCCATCTTGTGTCCTAGAACATTAAGCAGCAAGTCATGTTTCTGTAATTGCTGTGATATCCCAGTCCCATGTTCCCAACCATGTCGTGAGTTCATCTGCCTTCCCTGTTCGGACCCTTGCATTGAAATAAATGTCCTTTATTCGTCCTTTATTGTCCCTGCCTGCCCTGACTGTTTGACTCGCTTCTGTTTCCAATTGTACCAGTCTCAGATTGATCTCTTTCGTCACTATCTCCCTGGTTCTCACGCCCTCACCTCCAAATTGAAATCCTCCCGAGCAGCTCCAGCAAATTGCCTTGCAAGTGCATTAGTCCCCTTCCAATTTAGGTGTACTCCGTCCTTCTTGTACAGATCACTTCTACCCCAAAGGAGATTCCAATGATCCAAAAATGTGAATCATTCTCCCATACACCAGCCCCTCAGCCGTGCATTCATCTGCTCCATCCTCCTATTCCTGCGCTGAACAGCTCGTAGAACCCGGAGAAATCCAGATATTACATGTCTCGAGGACCTCCTTTTTAAATTTCTGCCTAACTCCCTGTAATCTGCCTCCAGAATCTCAACATCTAAACTTCATATGTCGTTGGTTCCTATGTGGACAATGAACTCTTACTGGCTCCTCTCCCTCGTGAGAACATTCTGTACCATCTCTGAGACATCCTTCATCATGGCACCAGGGAAGCAACGCAGCATTCTACTTTTTCGTTGCTGGACACAGAAACATCTGTCCGTAACTCGGAAGAGAGAATCTCCTAATATGGTTGATCTCGTGGAACCACACGTAGCCCTCGCTGCATTCGAACCTGTCTCATTATCAGAAACTTGGCTGTTCCTGCGACGTTCCCCTAAGAATCCATCACCCCCTACATTTTCCAAAACAGCATACCTGCTGGAAATGGGTATATCCACAAAAGACTCCTGCACTAACTGCCTATCTCACTTAACCTTCCTGGAGTTACCCCATCTATGTGACTGGATCTGAGCCTTCTCTCCTTCCTATAACTGCCATCCATCACATACCGTTGCTGTTGCAAATTCCTCATTGCTTCTAAGTGTCTCTCCTTCCAATCCATTCGATCTGAAAAGGTTGGCAGCCAAAGCATTTTCCGGTGTTTTACGCTGGCAGTTTCGGCAAAAAATGCAAGATTTATGGACATAAATAACGTTCAAAATGCCCTCTGTCTGTAATACTGAAAGAAATGTAAACTTGTCTAACTCTGTCAGAAATGTGAATTACGGCCAATAAAAGTATTCACAATCCTGAACAATGAAGATTGCATATTGGAGAAGTGCATGCGCATATTACTTCATGAAATTGTACAGGCCAATTTGGGAGCCCGCTAAAACACAATATTTAATATTGTTTAATAATTCGTTCCCTCGATGTCAGACCGTTTTTACAATCGTAATGTTGTGGTTCAGAGATTAATTAAATAGTAAATTGTTGGCATTTGTGCAAAGTGCCCTGTTTTTGATCATTCCAGCGATTTCTGCGTGTTTGTGTCGATCACGGATAATGCCGGTGAATATGGACTTCCATCTGCATTAAATAGCATCTGGTTCTGTATTTGACCAAGAGTTTCTCCCCATCTCTCACTGTCAGATTCATAATTGTATATAACTGTGGGATTCTGTTGCTGGACATGTACTGATCGCGAGATTCATTCTGTCTCTGAATCATAATCTCTGTTAGTGTGTATTATGTAGTTCAAATTCTCCTGTCATGTATGCAAGTTTGAGATTCACTCAGGTCACTCTTATTGTTTTGCACGCTTGATGAATTATGTCCATAGGTTTAATTTTACTGGAAGGGACTTGAATTCCATCTTCAATACCTCAATACAAATGGGAGAAGGGAAGAAACAAAATTAGTGTCTGTAAATGACAGGATAATGCACAGTCACCATGCAAAAGTTAACAAAACTAATGAAAATACGGCAGAGGTTACAACCTGGGTTACTGTGTCTTGTCCTCGTCACTGTTTACAAGATACTCAATATCTATCAGATTATGCCTGAATTCTGTCAGATTTCGCAACATAACTCGAAAATGGCTGGTGTCACTCGGTTCAAACCCATCTTGTTCCAGAAAATGATCCTGGATTAAAGCTACCAGTTCACTGGATTTGCAGAAATGTCGATTCAGTCCCATTTCTGTGTGAAAACCCTTATGAAGCTTGTCACTGGAATTTGCAGAGCTGGGAGTTTCTTCTCAGGGGATTGCTTCAGACTGCAATCCCTGATTCAAACGAAAACTCACCATGTCTGTTTCTGATGTAAAATCTTGATGGGCATGACAATTTCCAATAACTGGAATGATTTTCAATTTGAAAATCTAATTCCAGTGTCATGTTTTCATTATTTCAATGAACTCATTCGACTTGCCTGCCCTGTGAATTGAATCCTAAACGCCCATGATACAGACCGGGTGACTAACCACTGTGAGAACGAGGAGCAGACAGTGAAGCTTTGACATTTTGGCGTTTCGATCAGATATTGAATCCTCCATTTGCTAATGAAGGGTTGGCCCAGTCCATTCAGATATTTAACTGCACCTATGGGACTGATCAGGTGTGTTTGCCTTCAGTTCATTCGGATCGAGATTACGAGGATGACGGGGAACTGTTCCTTGTGTGCACTGATTTCGCTTCGATTCGTGAATGCAATTTGTCAAATTTATTATTACAAGATTGAGAAGGTTATTGAATTGCCGAAATTCTATGGAACTTCAATTCACCCCGATCTGGATGACAACATATTCATTTATCTGCGTGCGTTTGGGAACATACGCAGGTCTGGATATCTCTGTGGTGTTCAAAGTGATTAAATGCCTTTCTTTGTGGCCTACGGAAACCAAGCACAGTCAGCAGTAGATTTCATCGAAAACCGTTTGGGATTCAGTCAGAGGGGCAGAGAAGGAGGACAGTAGTTCACTGCATAATACAAAGTGACGGCTCCAACGACACACACACATACACACACACACACACACAAACACATACACACACATACACACAAATATAACACACACAAACATACACTCTAAAACACACACATACACACACACGCGCACACTCTCAAACATGCAAAAACAAGCACATAGACATACATACATACACAGACACACAGACTTTCAAACAGACACAAAGAAACACATACAGGCACACACACATACACAAACAGACAACAGATTTTAGAAGAATTGTGATTGGAATGACAACCCTCAGAGTCGAACGTGCCCATGAGGAGAAATGTTTATGCTCCTTCTGTAACGAGGAAATAACTTAATTTTGGGCATCAGTCGTGACATCGAGTATTTACCTGGAACTATATGCAGGTACCTCTGCGTGAAGACTTTTTTCAGAATTTAAGATGACTTTTATTGCACATTACCTCTTTTTAAAATCTCTATCATTGATTCGGATGAAAATGTACATGGCAAATGCAGTAAGTTCGCTCATGACAATAAAAAATGGATGAATCGTGAACTGTGAGGAAGCTTATCACAACTTGCAGCAGGACCTTTATCAGCGCGGGTAGTTGGCCGAGAAATGGCAACCAGAGGTTAATACAGATAAGGGTGATGTGTTGTATTTTGAATTAAGCAACGTTCAGAGTTTCATTGTGAATGGTCGGACCTTAAGGAGTGTATTGCAACAGAGGGAACTTGGAGTTCAGGCACATTTTGATTCGAAGTGAAGTTAGAGGTGGACAGGGCAGTGAAGAAGGCTTTCAGCACACTGGCTTTCATCAGTTAAGGTATTGAGTATTGAAGTTGGGAAGATATGTTGCAGTTTTGCAGGATGTTGGCTAGGCTGAGTTGGAGTATTGTGTTCAGTTTTGGCCGCTTTGCTATAGGAAGGATCGTATTAAGCTGGAAAGAATGCAGAATACATTTAGAAAAAATGTTACCCGAGCTCAATCGCCTGAGCTTTCGGGACAGTTTGGTCAAGCTCGGGTTTTTTTCATGACAGTGTAGGACACGGAGGAGTTATCTTGAAGACCACGAGAAGCTTGGATAGCGGGAATGCACTCAGTATTTTTCTCAGGCTTTGCGAATCGAGGAATGCAGGGAACTAGTTTAAGGTTCGAGAGGAAACTGTAAAAAGGGAAACTGAGGAGTTTTTTTTTTAGACAGAGGATTGTACGCATATGAAGTGAGCTGCCGTGGAAGTGGTTGAGGTGGGTGCGTTAACAACAAGTATACGTCATTTGACCAAATACCTGGGTATGAAATTGGTGTGTATGGACCAGTTGCAAGGAACTGTGCTCCGCATGGTTGGATGTTTTCATTGGCAAGGACCAGTTTCGATCAAAAGCCCTGTCTCCGTTTTGTAAAACTCTCTGCCTCTATGACTCGATTGCAGAGACTCCATTGAACAGAGGTGCACAATAGAACAAATCATTGTTACACGCATGAATGCGCAAACACACACAAGATAGACACACACATATAGAAGCACACAGCAACACAGGTGAAGACACATACTTGGAATCATAGCCGTGGATAAGTAGATAGAGAAAGAGGCTGATCCACGCACACATAAACACACCCCGCTCCACATACACACACACACAGACACACGTTAAACAACACGTTCCCAGAAACAGCTACATCTGCAAACTCACACAACACACACACATACGTAAACAGAGGCATACATATTGACATATAGACTAACACATATGGAGAAACACCAACACACACACAAGAATGTGGTGCATTTGTTTTCAATATGAGGTCTTTCATTTCTTTGTGGGGTCTGTGTGTTCAGTGTGTGGTCCGGGAGTTCTGTGTCAGCTCTGCACATTAAATTTGAGGTCCCATGTTCAGTGTGGGCAACTGAGAGAGAGTCCTTCCAAAACGGCACATATTTCCCTTCATTACCCCCTGTTCTTCCTGAACCTA
This sequence comes from Chiloscyllium plagiosum, assembly GCF_037043375.1. NCBI lineage: Eukaryota > Metazoa > Chordata > Chondrichthyes > Orectolobiformes > Hemiscylliidae > Chiloscyllium > Chiloscyllium plagiosum. The sequence goes on from NW_028270179.1 coordinate 32,187,696, forward strand.
TTCAGCCAAAATAGATAGAATGTCCATTCCCCAGCTGTATAGCCAGATCTGTACCATGAAACGTGTGTGAATGTAGACGCAGGTGATCACCAATGCAATTTTGTTTGTATCCTGAAACCAAGGGGAGTGACATTGGCCGGGGGGGATTGACATATGACAGTGGTAACGGCACCTGAACCTTTTCAGGAATGCGTGAATTGGGATTAGTCTCTCTTGGAGGTTTGGAGACTGTCATATTTGCGAACATCTCCCTGAGACGGAGATTGAACTTTAGAGAAGCATGTCAGACACTGGATGCAGCCTGTGTGTCCCAGATTTGTCCTGGATGAGAAAGAAGTATGGGGCAGTTCCAATCAGGTTGACATCTGTTATGGAGAAGGCCAGACTCCCTCAAAATATTTTAAGGTGACGCACCAGAGCCGAACATTCTTTCTTAGGCGGATGGACAGTGGAAGTTCCAGGAGTGGTGTAGCTGGTCAAACAGTACGTTTTGATGGAAAACAACATTTGTTTGAACACTACGTATAAAACAGGAACAGAATGAAAATAGAATTTTGTATAAGTTCACGGAGTTGAAAACCCAAACGACTCTATTGCAAGTTAGCGAGGGAGCTGTTCCAATTTCTGCAACATCCCAAACCGCACCACTTACCAAAAGGCAAATTCAAACTCAGGTTCATACGTACAGGAGAGATTACAGAGATAAAACTGGTGATAAACATATGTTGAAGCATGGAACATCTTTTTCTGGTAGCTCTTTCTCTGTTACCAGGGTATTTCGAACAACCTGCTAACAATGAACAAACTAGAAAATATCATGAACAGGGAGAACTTGCCAATTCCCTCCTACTATTGAAAGTAGCCCTCCACAGACATATCAGAAACTCTGTCTTCACGATTCCTCTTCAATATAAACAACGACAACGTAACTTTGTTAAAGGGCCAGAATCGACACACACGTTAGCATCATTGGAAAAACTACATAGGGAAAACGGATTGCTGACGCAGCCCATCAGTCCAACAGCCCCACCCTCAACCTGTTTGACAGACACTTTCACAAACCTAATTATCTTTCAGTTTATCTATTCATGCCTTCCCCTCTTATCCTCCTCATAGCCTTCTGAGGTGGCCCCATTCTCAGTCCTTCAGTACTTGTTGCCACTGAGACTTCAATTGTGTTATACTCACTGATTTGCTCCCTGCAACATTTAAAGTCCTGCAGCTTACCATAAAGAGAAAATCAAAACATTCCTACTTGACGTTCAATGGTATCTACATTATATTACACACTGACAACCACCCATTCCCCACCCTGCCACCCACAGCTTTCAACTACCATCATCCTGGGTCTGAAAATTGAGCCAGAAACTAACCTGGACCAGCCATATCAGTACAGTGGCTAAAGAGCGACTCAGAGGTGAGAAATCCTGCAGCGGCTAATTTAGCTCCTTACTCTCCCCTCCACTCACCTCCAACCCTCGCAACTCACAAAATCTATCTACCATTGAGAAGGCACAACTGAGTTGTGTGAAACCCACTTGCCTGGATTTATGCAGCTGCAATTACACTCAAGAGACTCGATTCAGGGGAAAAAGGTTCAATTGATTGAGAGAGCATCCACACACATAATACTCGCTCGACCACCAAATCTCAGTGGCAGTGTGTACCTTCCACAAGGTGCACATCAGAAATTCACCAGAACTCCTGATTGAGCATCTTTGTACCCCGTGACCATTTTCATCCAACTGGACAAGGAATGCAGACGCGTGGGATCACAGCCTCTCCAAGCCACTCACCATTGTGACTTGGAAGTGTATCGCATTCCTTCACTGTCACAGTTTAAACTTCTGGAAGTCCCTCCCATATGGAATCATGGATCTACACAGAGCACACAGGCTACTTTGTTTCAGGAGCGCAGTCCACCACCTCCTTCTCAAGGGGAACTATGGAGAGCAAAAATGTTGGCCGAACAAATGGCTCTCATTTTAAGTGAATGAATAGGAATGAAAGGTCAGTGAAATATTTCGAGAGTTCATTCAAAGTCACTGGGTCAAAACTGTCTGATTGCTTCACTGACGGTTTATTGTTAGTCTGCGTGCAGCACACTGACCACTGATGTGCAATAAGGAGTTCAGCCACATTCTCTTCTCAAGGGGCGCAAATGGGGATGGAAACAAATGGCGGACCGGCCAATGTGCACCACGTCTTGTGAATGAAATGTAATAAAGGGTGAGTGAAGACAATGATGATGTGCTTTCAGAGGGTACTGATCTGTGACATGTCCTTCTTCTCTCCCCCAACATCTGAGATCCCGACGCCATCGTATTGCATCCCTATCGACGAAGGATTTTCTATCACTCTGTCTTGATCCAATTTCAGACCTCACTGTGAAAATTTACGTCACAAAAACGCTTAGACATGAATGTAAGAAACCAGGATCATTACGACGATAGAGTAATGTACAATCCTCGAGCTGACATTTGCTGAACTACATCCGAGGATATCAGTAACAAAATAGGTCACACTGAGGTATCTCTAACTATCTGTGCTGTTGATTTCCTTTTCACACTTTCTTAATTTCTCTCTCCTCCCTCATTAATGTCTCTGTCGCTGTTTCTATCTTGAACGCTGTTATTTTTACTCCCTCACCTATGTCAAACAATATACGATTCATTTTCTCTGTAAAGTCTTCATTCAAACACTCTTTCACTCTCATTGCCCAATCTCTCTTACTCCAATTCTTTTTCCATGTATCTCTCTTTCATTAGTCTTTGTTCCTGTTTTTCCTCTTGAACACATTCATCTTCTTTCACTGTCCCTCATTAATCATTCGCTCACGCACACTTCTCTCTTCATTCTCTGCTCTGAATTCCACTCTAACACATTTATCTCCTTTCTCTCTGCCTCTCGTTATTCCCTATGCCTGTATTTCAATAGACAATAGGTGCAGGAGTAGGCTATTCTGCCCTTCGAGCCTGCACCACCATTCAATATGATCATGGCTGATCATCCATAATCAGTATCCTGTTCTTGCCTAATCTCCATAACCCTTGATTCCACTATCCTTGAGAGCTCTATCCAACTCTTTCTGAAATGAATCCAGAGACTGGACCTCCACTGCCCTCTGGGGCAGATCATTCCACACAGCCACCACTCTCTGGGTGAAGACGTTTATCCTCATCTTTGTCCTAAGTGGTCTCCCCCGTATGTTTAAGCTATGTCCTCTGGTTCGGCACTCACCCATCAGTGGAAACATGTTTCCTTCTTCCAGAGTGTCCAATCCCTTAATAATCTTATATGTCTCATTCAGATCCCCTCTCAGTCTTCTAAACTCAAGGTTATACAAGCCCACTCGCTCCAGTCTTTCAGCGTAAGTTAGTCCCGCCAACTTGACCTCGTTAAACGACGCTGCACTCCCTCAATAGCCAGAATGTCTTTCCCCAAATTTGGAGACCAGAACTGCACACAATTCTCCAGCTGTGGTCTCAAGGGGGCCAAGTACAGCTGCAGAAGAAACTCTTTGCTTCTAATCTCAATCCCTCTTGTTATGAAGGCCAGCATGCTATTAGCCTTCTTCACTACCTGCTGTACCTGCATGCTTACCTTCATTGACTGGTGTACAAGCACACCCAGATCTTTTTGTACGGCCACTTTACCTAAATTGATTCCATGTGCCGACCAGTGCTTGCCACGAAAGTGGATAACCATACATTTATCCACATCAAACTGCATCTGCCATGCATCTGACCACTCACCTAACCTGTCCAGGTCATCCTGTAATCTCCTAACATTCTCCTCACATTTCAACCTGCCACCCAGCTTAGTATCATCAGCAAATTTGCTAACGTTATTACTAATACCATCTTCTATATCATTAATATATATTGTAAAAAGCTGCGGTCCCAGCACTGCTCCCAGCGGTACCCCACTGGTCACTGCCTGCCGTTTATCACTGCTCTTTGTTTCCTGTCAGCGAACCAACTTTCAATCCAAGTTAGTACTTTGTCCACAACACCATGCGCCCTAATGTTGCTCACTAACCTCCTATGTTGGACTTTATCAAAAGCTTTCTGAAAGTCCAGGAACACTACACCTACTGGATCTCCTCGTCCATCTTCAGAGTTACTTCCTCAAAAGATTCCAAAAGATTAATCAAGCATGATTTCCCCTTCATAAATCCATGCTGACTCTGACCAATCCTGTTATTACTATCCAGATGTTTCATAATTTCATCCTTATAATAGAATCCAGCATCTTTCCCACCACTGAGGTCAGACTAACTGGTCTATAATGTCCTGCTTTCTCTCTCCCATTTTTCTTAAAAAGTGGTACAACATTAACCACCCTCCAATCCGCAGGAACTGATCCCGCTTTCTAACCCGTTTACTTTCCTTCTGCATACCTCACATTATTCTCTCTAACACATTAATCTTCTGTCTCTGTATCCCTCATTACGGTTTGCACCTCAATTTCTCTGTAATACCTGTATTTACAGTATTTTGTCTTCTCCACCTCTCCTGTTAATCTTGCAATCTCCATTATCCTTCTCTCTTGCTTGCTCATCACTCCCTCGACCTTTATTTCATGCTCTCTCTCTCTGTCCTTTAAGCCTCCTTCTGGATATCTTAACTTTTATCTTGTCTGCACTTCGTGTCAATCTCCAAACTCAGCAGGATCTAACTCAGTGGCAGGCCTGTCCGGAAATGGTAAAGGCTGTGCTCAATCTGTGAAGGGTCGTTCACATCAATTCCTGATGGATGAACCCACATGTGGCAACTTACTTAATATTAAACCTCCCACTATCAGTGTTGACCTCCAAAAATCACGTGTTGCGAGGAGCAACGGCAGAGCTTATATTATCGCCCAACAATTTCTGCAGATTCACAGTGAGATCAATGAAACAAAGGAGCCCTGTTCAGCGGGCTTGGAGATCTCTGTAGTTAATAATCTCTCCAGTTATGAGTTCTGGACTTTTAAAGTTACAGTTCACAGTGAGCAGACAATGTTGCATCACCATCGAAAGTATACCACGGTGGGGTGAGATCAAATACCATGATAAGAAATGTTCAGCTCCCACCCACCCACCGACCTCCGCACATGCACCCACAACCCAACCACCACCCCCACCCCACCTTCCGGCAAGCCAGCCGTTCCAGATTGACGTTCCACCTGTGGCTTTTGAATTCCAGTAGCAGTGTCAGGAATTACCTCATGTCTGAGTGTAATACATACATATGTCTACATCAGTTGTGCTAAGATGAAGATGGTCAGGAGCGTTACCAGACGTAACGATCACCAACAACCTGTCCAGAGCTTCCCCATCGATGTTACGGTGAAGAATGCACAAGAATGTCTCTACGTTCTCAGAGGGCTAAGGAAATTCCTTATGTACATCAAGAAGCTTACTTTTTATTTCTCGTGCACTATACAATGTATCCTGCCTGTGTGTATCACAACTTGGTACGGTAACTGCTGTGCCCGATACCGCAAGAAATACCATAGAGTCATGAATATGCCGAGTGTATTTTCAGATTAGTCGACAATCCATTGACTCCATCTATGCTTCCCGCTGCCCGGGAAAGCAGCCGACAGAATCAAAGATCCCACACCTCACCAGGATTATACTATCTTTCATCCTGTTCTGACGGGCAGAAGATTTAAATGTTTTAAATCAAGTATCAATAGATTCAAGAACAACTTTTCCCACTCTGATCACAACCTTTGAAACAAACCTGGAAATTCTAATTTTTGTTTTCTCTCTGCTGCGTGTCTGAAGCTGTAACAATGTATTCTGCACTCTGTTCTTTTAGGATTATGTACTTTTATGATATGATTTGCCGAGATAACAAGTCTTTTTCATTTTATGTCAGTACATGTTACAATACCGTTAATCTACCGTTAATACTTGCTCAGAGTGTTTCACAATACTCTGAATTTCTAAATAATTTACCTATACCTCCTTAATAATAGATTCTAACATGTTACCAATGGTAGACGTTAAGCTCACTTTAGTTGTGTTATATTTGTCTCTAAATCTTTTTGGATAAGGTGGCTTGCAGTTAGCCAATTTTATGGACAAACTAGTGATAAAGCCCATGAGACCATAAGACATCGGAGCACAAATTCAGGCCATCGACTCTTCTCTGACATTCAATCTGGCTGGTACGTTTCTCAAAAAAAAAATCCCTCGCCATCTCATTGTAACCTTAGGTTTCCTTCATAGTGAGGAACCTATCCCTCTCAGTCCAAAATGAATGTAATTACTTCGTCTACATAACCTTCTGTTGCAATGAATTCCATCGATTAGCAACTCTCTTGCTGAAGATTGCTTTTACATATCTCTGTTCTTAAGGTTCGGAAAGAGGCTTGAGGGGCTGAATTGCCTGAATCTGTAGCATTCTAGCAAGAGTATATAGGTTAAACGCAGGAAAGCATGTTCGCGATGACCAGAGGAGTTCAAAACCAAGGGGTCTCAGTCGAAGGCATTCAGGAGAGGCCATTTAGAACGGAGGTAGGGGATCTTTCCTGACTCAGAGAGCGCGGAGACTGTGGAATTATCTGCCACTTAAAGCAGTCAAGGCGATAAAAATGAATATTGTTTTTCGAAGTAAGTAGACATGGCTCCTGGAATGAAATGGATCAAAGGGTATGGTGAAAACACAGTAACAGGGGATAGTGTTGGATGATCACCAAAGGTCACATTGAATGTTATAACAGGCTTGAATGCTTGAATGATCTATCCCTGCTCATAGTTTCTGCTTTTCACTATGAAACAAATGGTGCTGTGATTCATTCCAGAATAGCTGCATAACTTCGTTTGAAGCCGACAGAATGACAACCGCCAGTTAATTTGTTCCATGAAGGAGGTAAATATTTGACATCATGAAAGCATGAAGCAATCTGTTGGCAACTCAGGTGAAACTTTCAGAAATTTATAAATAAAATCTTTCACGTTATGTGGGCATCGCTGACTGAGTGCATCATTTTATGTTTGCTACCGGAGTAAAGAAAAATATTCTTTTCCCTCTCATTTATATATCAGTTATGAGGGGATCCACACTTGCACGATTGTAAACAAGACAGGTAGGAGCGAGAATAAAAATAGAGGGATACAGTTCGGAGGCTTTATAAGGCTCTGGTCTGGCCAGACCACATTTTGATCATTGTGAGCAAGTTTGGGCCTATTTCTCAGGAAGGATGTGCTGGTCCGCGAGCGCGTCTGTAGGACACGTGACAATACTCCCAGGAATGAAAGGCTTAACGTATGAGGAAAGTTTTAGGAATGTGGTCCGCTAGAATCTCGAAGGATGAAGGATGAGCAAATTAAAACATACAGAATACTGAAAGGCCTCGATAGAGTGGATGAGGGAAGATGTTCCATTTAACATGAGAGACCAGGATCAGAGGGCACAGGCTTAGGTGAAGATTGCGATGGTGGCGGACTTCCAGCCCAACTACTTGTTCTGTGGTGCTGGGGAGTTCAGGAGCAATGATATGTGGGGTGTTTCATTTTGAGTTTCTTGAAAAGCTTCTCCTCTGCTTTTGGTTGCACGTAAGCCCCACGCTCCTGATCTTTGGGCACCCAGTGCCAATAGAAAAGGATAGTTCGGAGGAACTCTTCGTGGGTCTGCTACTGGGCCTGTGCAAACTGGTCATAAACAGGTCTCGGCAGCGGGACGTGGAGGGGGCCGTTATGACCGATTGCCTCCCCGTCTTAAGTGGTCACGTATGAGTCCGGATATCCCTGAAGAAGGAGCACACGGTGCCTATCAGCATCCTCGAAATTTTCAGGGACAGCCGGGCACAGCTGGGAGTGGAGTTGTTTTATTTCTCACCTCCTACTCTATTTTGATTTTATCCCTGCTCTCCCCCTCATCCTTTGATCATGGAACATTGGTCTTTGGCGCGAAGGACACTTTTTGTCACGAGCCACTGTGGTGCTTCCTTCTATCCTGCTGGTCGAAACTGAAAAAGGGTTTATGCACCTGTTGTTTTTCGTTGTGTCCCGCAACTGCACATGCAAAACTTGGGTGTTGGGGAAGAACGGAAAGAAAAGATAAATTCAAACCGATCATTCCTCACTTCGTGCACCAGTCACTCCAGCCCAGGAATCAGTTTCGTATCCCTTTGTTGCACTTTCTCACTTAAGGAGGTCTAAACTGGAGTAATATATTAACTAACATTGCTTTATATTATATTATATCATGTTATATTATGAAATATTGTGTTGTACCATATCAAGGTATATTTGCCACATTTCGATTTCCTTCATTGAACAGCACAATGGATCAGTGGTTCGCATTCCCGTCTCACAGCATATTCCACAACTGCATACCAGCTGTGCAGAGTTTGTACTTTCACCTCAGATCTGTTGGGTTTCCTCTGACTTCTCTAGTTGTCTCGCACATTCCAAAGATGTCGCAGTTTAGTTAAATTAGACTTGGTGAATCAAGGCTAAAAGGGGGAGGATGAGAATTTCATTTGGTCTTGAAGCTCTTCAGAGGGTCGGCATGGACTCGATGGTTCGATATCATAATATCTTTATATTCACAGTCTTTTACTGGTCATATGTTGACGGCATCAATCAAGTTACCGCTTCACCTTCTCAATTCCAGAAAATACAGGTCTCCTCAAAAGGTAACACATGAAGTCCATGCGTCATTCATGTAAACCCATATTTTACTTGATCCAAGGCAAATTAAACCTTTGTAAGATATGTTTCTCAGATCTGCTCACAGTAGAGAAATGGGTTGTAAACAGAGTGTTGTGAAATCGTAGCACAGCTTCTATGCCGTCATTCTCCATTCCCTCAAGTTGAACACAATATTCTTTCAACAGTCTTGAACATTTTTTGCAAAATGTCGATTTCCAATTGTGTTTACTTCCATTCATTCCTTTCCACAATCTGTGGTATCGATCTCCTACCCGTGCTGAGCAAGCGAGTGACTGCTCCATTTGTAAAATATCAGCTGGATTATTTGATAGTGGGAACAAACAAAACGTGCCAAGCTTTCTCCAGAGGCCAGGCTTAAGTTCTTGAGGGATATAGATTGGAATGGCATTGAGGCAGATGGAGTAGTTTGAACTGAGTAATATTCTCGAAGGAGTTGTTGGCGCATGGAGATCAACTGACGATCATTGTGGAAATCTTCAAAAATTCTCCGAATACCTGTGAATACATAATCTGTTACCATGTGACTCTAACCGACAATGTTGTGGGAACTACCCACCTACACTGTCTCCACAAGTGATGCCTGACCCACGGCACTGTGGGTGCTACTGACCTGCTGAGGACTTATTTGCGAATCCACACCCATTTTACAATGGACTGCTCTTTCTTTGCTTGTGACTTCAGAAACAAGCACTGACTGTACCATAGATCTGCTCTGCATCTCCATGTGAGTACACATTTGCAACCCTCTGCATACCATTGACCTACTGTATTTCAGTATGTGACACAAAGCTGTGCTTCCAAAAGATCTGTTCTGTCTCTGTATGTGACCTGAGATGCACAGCAGTTTGGTTACCATCGATGTGCTCTGTCTCCATGTCTGCCCCAAGGTAGACTGCATTATGATAACCAACAACTTGGTCTGTCTCTACTTTTGAATGCAGATTCACAGCACCTTGGTTACCACTCACCTCCTTATTCTCTACACGTGACTGCAATGCACTGCACTCTTGATACCACTGGTCTGCACCGTGTCTTACGCCAGACCCACAACATCATAGATTCATGTAATCCCTACAGTGAGGAAATACATTCCTTGCATCAACAAGTCTACACTGAGCATCTGAAGAGTAACCCAACAAGAAGCAGTCCCCTCCCCTATTAATCCACATTTCCATCAACTAATGAACCTAACCAACATATCCCTGAACACTACGGACAATCTGGCATAGCCAATTCACCTAATCTGAGCATCTTCAGATTGTGCGAGGAAGCGGGAGCAGCTGGAAGAGCCCAGGCAGAGGCGGAATGTGCAAACTCCACACGCAAAGTTGCCCAAGGTTGTAATCAAACACTGGTCCCTGGCATTTTTGATACGGCAATGCTAACCACTGAGACACCGTGATCTTTGGATACCAGGAAATATTGCCAAGAATGGTGTTATTGAGCTTTATGGATAGGCTCTGTGTGTTTTTCTCTGCAGTATCAGAAAAACAGCATAATATTTTCCTATGATCTGCTCTCTCTCTGCATTTGCCTTCAGACCAAAAACAGTGTGGTTATCACTGATCTGCTCAGGCTACGTATGTGAATTCAGATTCAGAGCACTCTATTTCACACTCATCTACTCTATCTCTTCCTGTGACTCCAGAACACCAGCACTGTAAATATTCTCATCTACACTGTCTCTTCATTCGACTCCAGACCCACAGAACAGTATCTACCACTGAACTGCTGGATATAACTCCAGGCCAACTGCATTGTGGTCACCACAATCTGCATTATCTCTGCTTATAACTCCAAACCCATAGCACTGTGGGCAACATTGATCGTCTCTGTCTCTACATGAGACTCCAGAAGCACAACAGTGTGGTTATTATTAACTTGCTGTCTCTACATGTGACTCCAGACCCACGGGCCTGAGGTTACTACTGACCTGCTCCCTCTCTACATCCGCGTCCTGACACACAGCACTGTAGTTAACGCTTAACTGCTCTGCATCTGCATTCAAATCAGACCCACAGCAATGTGTTTAATCCAACCTGCGCTTATCTATAAGTGACTACAGACTCACAGCACTGTTCTGAATCACCTGCTCTGTAACGACAGGCACAAAGCACTGGGTGTTCTATTAATCTATTCTGTCTCAATATATGCCGTATGGCTGACGTAATTTCGCTTTGAAATAACCTACTCTCTATCTGCATGTGACTCGAGGCACAAAACATGGTGATTACCAATGACTTGCTTTGTCTCAACATTTAACTCCAGACTCAAAGCACCGTGGTTGCCATTGACCTATCCTGTCTCTACATTTGAGAGCAGGTCCAAAGCACAGTTGTTCCCGCTGACCTGATATCTATCTACACGAGACACCAGTCCACTGCACTGCAATTGCCACTGGTCCACGCTGTTTCTGCACTTGATTCCAGACTGACAACACTGCTCGTAACACAAAGGATTTGGAAAAAATTTGCCAAGGTTTGAGGGGTTGAACTTCAGGGAGAGCCTCAGCAAGCTGTTGTTTCTATTCCCTGGAGCCGATGGCTGACCTTATAAAAGTTTACAAAATCATGAGTTTATGGATAAATTGCAAAGTTCATACCTTTCCCCGACAGAAGGGGAGTCCAAAACTGGAGAGCATTTGCTTAAGGGTGAGAGGGAAAATTGTTAAAAGGGGCATGAGGGGCGACTTTTTTTGACACAGTACATGGTGTATGCATGAAATGTCCTGCCAGCGGACGCGATAAACACTGCGACAGTTACAACATTCTAAAAGTACCTGGATGGGCACATGAGCAGGAAACTTTGAGAGAGACAAGTGTCAAATGGGCAATAATGGGGTAGTTGGACTCAAGGTCCTGTTTCCCTGCTGCACATGTCTATGATTCTATGACACTGGACCCTCAGCATTGTGAGTACGAGTGATATACTATGGCTCTACATCTGCATGTCAAACTAAATCATTTATATATATATATATATATATCAGAATTCGTAGAGGTCCCAGTAAGAACCTTTGTGGACAACCATTAGTCACGGACCTACAGAAAACAAATACCCTTCTACAGTCATCCTCTTCCTTATTTGGATAACCCAAAAGTGTATCCACGCGGCCACGTCACCTTGGATCCCATGCATCTTAAGATTCTGCATGAGTCCACCAGGTGGTTTCTTTTCAAAACACTTACTAAAATCCATGTAAGCAAAATACTCTGCTCTACCCTTATCGATCATCTTTGTGACCTGCTCAAAAAGTCAATTAGGTCAGAAAAACATGACCTGTCCTGCACGAACGCATGTTAACTGCCCCTAATCAGGCCATTCTTTTCAAAATGTATGTAAATCCTATTCCAAAGAATTCTCTCCGAAATCTTCTCAAACACCGATGTGAGACTGACTGGCCTATCGTTTCCTGTATTACCCCTATTTCCCTTCTTGAATAAAGAAAAAACAATAGCTGTTCGCCAGTCGTCCGGGATCTCTTACGTGGTTAGCGATGACACAAAGCTCTTGTTCCAAGCCGCAACAAACATTTCTCTTTCCTCTCTCAAATAACTGTGGGAGATACTTTCAAGCCCTGGCAACTTATCCATGTTAATGTTTCTCAAGAGATTCAAAACCACATCTTTCTTGATCTCACTGTGCCCTGGCATATCTGTATACTCCGCACATATTTCAATCTCCACCATGTCCTTTTAATGGGTGACTGCCGATGCAAAATATTCATCAGTATCTCATCCAGAACGTCTGCATCCAAGCACAGGTTTCCCCCATTATCCCTGTGTGGTCCATTTTCTTCCTCGTTATGCTCCTGGTTTCAATGTTAGCATCGAATAACTTGGAACTTCCCTTTACTCTGCTCGCCTAAGGCATGTCATGGCTCTTTCTTGCTCCTCTAAACCCCTGCTTTAGTACCTTCCTGCCTTCCTTATATTCTTCATCGGCCTTTTCCAATTTATAAATCCTAAAATCGACGTATGCTTCTTTTTTTCCCTTTCACTCAATTCAGAATCTCCCTCGTTATCTATGTGTCCCTTACATTGCTTTCCTTGCTTTCCATGCATCTATTACACTATTGTTGTCAATGTCTCGGCAAGTAACTTCAGACAGAAGCACTGTCTTTCCCCTGACCTACTCTGTCTCCAGACGCACAGCTCTGTGGTTAACCTGACATACTCTGTCCTGATGACTGAAGATCTCCAGCACTGCGGTTACCACTCAACTGCTCGTCAACTGCATGTGACTCTTGGCCAAAGGCACTGTCGTATTGCCTGATCTGCTTTTACTCGACATGTGCTTATCAGTGTCCTATCTGGCTCTGTACGTAACTTCAGACACAAAACATTGTGTTAAGCACTGGCCTTGTCTCTTTCTACATGTGACACCAGAACCTCCGTAATGTCATTGCCACTGACATGCTGTGTCTCTTCATATGACTCCTGGTCAAATGTACTGTGGTTCTCATTTACTTGTGCTATCTCTGCATTAAACTCCAGCCCCACAGTACCTTGGTTTCTATTCTCTGCTCTTCCTCCAAAGGTGACTCTAGATACACAGCAATCTGGTTATTGTTGACCTGCTGTGAGTATACATGTCACTGCAATCCCACAGCACTATTGTTATGACAGACGTGCTCTGGCTCTGCATGCAGCCTCAGACCCACAGCACTATGGTTGCTGTTGATCTGCTATGCCTATACTTGTGATGACAGCACTGCTTTTACCAACACTCTGGTCTGGGTGTATTTATGAATCCAGAACCACATTTGCATTAACCTACTCTGTCTATACTTCGTGGCTTAATGATAACAGGAATGCGATAAATACAGACCTGCTCATCCCTTCAATCGAATCCATAGGCACAGCGCTATGCGTACTACTGACCTGCCCTGTCCCTATATTTAACTCCAGACTCACAACGTAATTATGATCTTGACCTCGTCTGCTACTGCACGTGAAGACAGACCCACTTCATCAGCGTTGTCACTGACCTGCGAATGGAATGTTGGCCTTTCTTTCAAATGGAATGTAGAAAATGCCTTCATCAAGCCCTCAGGCAGCACATTCTATTTTGGACCAACTACTGCACCTATGAAACTTATGCACTCTGGTCTTAGACACGGCACTCTTGGGAAAGAGATTTTCATAATCTATCTGTCTCATAATTTCCCATTCCTCCTCAGTATTCTGAGCTCCAAGGAGAACAAATCCAGCCTTCCCAGTCACTCGTCATAACTGAGAACTTCCATACCAGGTAACATCATGCTGAATCTCGTCTTTTATGTCTGAGGTGGAAGCAGGACTTTCCACCAGTGTGGTGAGCAGAGCTACACTCAGTATTCCCACTATGGTTGATGCAATGATTTATAGTTTTGTAAGCAGACTTCCTTGCTTCCAATTTGTAATGAATAAAAAGTGAAAACAACACGTATGCCCTTCGTATAACCCTGTCTACAGGCGTTCACATCTTCGGAGACCTACTAACTTGCACACGAAGTGCTCAACAAATGAGCATTATCAAACTCAAAACTGAGATTATCTTCCTCACGATCAACAACACTACGGAATTCGAGTCATTTGCAAACTTACTAATTGTCGATTTACTTTCTCATCCAAGTTGTGAATGCATAGTCCATATTCAAGAAATAGACAACCATTACTTTAGAGGAAGGAGGTACCCATTTAAAACGTTGTGAGTGCTTGGAATTCCCTTTCTCAAAAGGTCAGGGAAGCAAATAGTTTAGATGTTGCTTTCATGCTGACGTCGACATATTGTCGATCATTGACAGGTGAAAATTGCTCAACGAATACGTAAGAAAGCATAGTTGACGTCTAAAGAATTCAGCCACGACCTTTTTGCATAGAAAACCAAAGAACTGTGAATGCTGAAAATCAGAAAGAAAAACAGCAATTCCCGGAAAAGTTCAGCAGGTCTGGCAGCATTTGTGGATCCAAATCAGATTTAAAGTTTCGGGGCGAGCGACCGTTCCACAGAACTGTGGTGCCTTTCCTCGTTCTGAGGAAGGATCATTTGAATCGAAAAGGTGACACTGATTTCCCATCACAAATGCTGCCAAATCTGCTGAACTTTGCCAGCTCTTTCAGTTGGTCATGATCTCATTGATTTGAATTCTAGTAAACTGGAATTGCTGAGTGGACTGCTCCTGTTCCTATTTGGTGTGTTCGGGTGACCACACATAGTACCCCTGGCAGTGTCCCAGACCGATAAGTCGCGATTGTACATTGGAAGTTTTTATTTGTTTTCTGCCGACTCAGTGGTTCGTTCACCTCATGATGTCAGCCAAGCTTGGTAGATATTTCCCTTTGTGTTTGATCAGTGTGGTTCAGAAGTGATGCAACTGACGTTCTCCTGCTTGTAGACCAACATGATGTGTGCATTTTGTCTCCTTCCCAGTGCAACTCCCAATTTTCTTTCCAGTCTTTGTGGTCGGAGAGTGATGCATTGGAGATATACAAGCATCCCTCTGTGCGTAAAAGCACGCTTCCCTTCCCCGAAGTGAAGAGTGGACAATGAGCCAATGACATTGCCTGCGAGCTTCTATTTGTGTCTGTTGGAGCAGAGAATCCGAGAATCTAGGAGACTATCTTCAAGTCCTTTCAATTTCTATTTGTGTCCCCTTATTGCACTCAAGGGAGCAGATGTTTTCTGCTCGCTCTGCCCGTGCTCCCCAAAAACCTGTTCACATGAAACATGCCTGCCCAATACGGCCTTTTCTCGAAAGAAAAAAGTTCTGTTTAAGTCCAGCCTCTCTCCGAAGCTAATATTCTCCAGAGAAAAGTACAACACAGGAACTGACCCTTCCTTCAGCATGTCTGTGACGATTGTACTACTCTAATATAATGCCATCTGCCTTCACATGGTCAAGATCGCTATATTGTTGACATGTTCATCCGTTTGTCTAATTGCCTGTTAACCTTTGCTATTATATCTAATTTTTAACACTTCCCTGGCAGTGTATTCCGGACATCTACCACCCTCTCTGTAAAAACAAACAGTCTCATGCATATTCTTTCAAACATTTTCCCCTGTGCCCGATATGAAGCGACATAGCAAACTTGGGCGTTTTTTTAATACTTCTTTCAGATCGCCTCTCAGCATCAAACCTCGAGGACAAATCATCCAAATTTGTCAAAAGGCTTTTGGTGACTCATCATCTCCGATCCAAGCAACATTCTGGTAAAACACTTTCCGAGGCGCTGCAAACCGTCCAGGCCCGCCCATCAGTGTAGCGAACTGGACTGCAAACGATCTTACAGTTGTGGCCTCGTCAAAGGCCCACACGGCAGGTAAGCTGCTGCAGTGTGACTATAATCAATGCATCTTACCCATTTTCTGACCACTCCCTTCCTCCATGTCACTGGGATATTGATATGAAAGTTGCTCACTTCCACCATACTGACTCTGTAAACAAACCCTCATCGACGATCTTTCTTTGTGCAGCTATAATATTATCGCTGATTAGCAATGCCAATCCTCCATTTCTTTTCCGCCCCACACACCCAATTCGTTTTGAAACATCTAAACGCTGGAACATCCAACAACCATTCCTGCCTCTTTGGTATTCAATTATCCATAATGGCCACGAAATGATAGTTCCAAGTATTGATCCAGATTTGGAGTTCTGAACGTTCATTCTTGATTTTTCTTGTATGAAAGTAGGCACATTTCAACGCATCACACTGACTGCACCTTTTGCACAATCTGTCGCCTGTCCCTATTCACAGACCCTCTGCAAGCTGTATCTAGTGCATCACTGCCGACTGCAAAATTTGCTCCATGGTGCTGTTTACAATACTCCTGCTTATCTAGATTTAACTCTCCCGAAGATCGCTAGCACACCTCCTGTGGTGCCCCTCCAGTTCAGGTGCAATACATACTTCTTCTAAAGATCACATCTTTTCCAGAATGTATCCAATAAGATACGGAAATTACAGGTTTCTGGTAATCGTGTCTACTCTGACATTAAATCATGGCTGATAGGTTTATGATTCCCATTCTCCCGCCTTCCCCCATAACCTTTCATCACCTCAATAATCAGGAGTATCTCGCATCTGTCTCAAAATTAAGTACACGCAACGACCTGACTTGCAAAAACGTCTGTGGAAATAAATTCCATAGATTCACCAATCTCTGGCTAACTATTTCTCCTTACCTCGCTGCTTAAAGTGCTTCTTTTCACACCCAGGCTTTGCTGTAGGGTCTTATTCTCTCCTCTCAATGGAAACATCGTCGCAAAATCCACTCTTATATCTGCCCATTTAGTATTCTGCTTCTGCACTGCAGCGAATGTAAACGCAAATCCCCAAAAGTCCATCTCTCTGTCACCCTTGTGGGTTTGGGGAAAATGACCAGGATTTTGACCCAGTGAAGAAGGTGGTGAAATTTGGACAGCGTCTCTGAAATGCCGAGAGAGTGAGATGGGGGTAATCCTGGGATATTTCAGAGCGTGTGTATAGATGTTAATTATTTAAAGCAGTCAAGAACGCGACATTTCGAATTCCGTACTCATAGCAACGGGGCCTCTCTCGTTGTCTTTTTGTTGGTCTATTAGGCTTGCAACAAGTCAGCTCCAGGGAGTTCGGACGGACCTTGTCCAGAAACGCTCCACACAATATCTGGCCTGCGAGGCAGGCAGATACGTCATAAGCAAAACCGACGGACAATGTGCAGTGGAAACAGAATACGGAATTAAGGACATCAAATCGATGTGAAGCGAGTCGACAATGAAACTAGGCAGTTGCAGTTAGAGAATGTGTGTGTGTGTGTGTGTGTATGAGTGTGTGTGTGTGTGTGTATGAGTGTGTGTGTGTGTGTGTGAGTGTGTGTGTATGTGTGCATGAGTGTGTGTGAGTGTGTGTGTGTGTGTGTGTGTGAGAGAGAGAGAGAGAGAGAGAGAGAGAGAGAAAGAGAGAGAGATTGAGAGCCAATGAGATTGTCTTTCAGCGACAGAGATACGAATGTAGAGAGAGTGACCGAGGTGGAGTAGCAAGGACAACGAAATAGAGAGCACGACAGACAGAGAAGGAAAGACAGAAAGCTAGCTAGAGTGAGCAACGAGTGAAAGAGAGTGTGAGATGCACACAAAGTCACAGATACAATGGAGACAGAGAGAGTGAGAGGCGGAAAGTGAAAGAGATTGATTCATCTTATTACACCGAGTAAAGCTGAGACGAGAGAAAGTGAGTGGGACAATGTGAGCAAGGGTGACAAGCGACAGTGAGAGACATGAGAGAAAAGTATATATAGAGGCAGTCAGAATGAGAGTGACAGAAAAAACTGAAAAAAAAGATAGAGTGAAGATCAAAGACAGATTGAGCAACATATTGATGAAAGGAAAATGAATGAGAGAAATGAGGGAGTGAAAGGTAGACAGGCAGTGATATAGAAACAGAGTAAGATAGAGCAGCATAGGTTCCCCACTCACTGGCTGAAGACGTTTCTCCTTATCACTATTCGTAAAGATCTTCCATTTATCCTCAAGCTGTGCTTTAATATCCTACTCTCTCGTGCCAATGAACACATCTTCTCAATATCCACTCTGACCAAACCATTCACTATTCTGCTTCTACACCATAGGGATTCTAAATATAAAGTTTCGAATAGCCATCTCCCTGTAGCCCGTTGAGATTGGGAAAACGAACATCAGTTGAACCCAGTGAAGGAGGTGATGAAATTTGCACAGAATCTCTGAAATGCTGATGCAGTGTGCCGGTCAAAGCCCGGGATGTATCAGAGAGTGGGTGCACAATTTACTGATTTCAAGCGGCCATGGATTCAGCCGGTGGTGATCCTTCTTACCAGGAACGAGGGTGTTCTAATCGTCTTGTTGTGGGTCTGTTCGGTCCAGAACTACTCAGCTCCAAGGGGTTAGGACGGACCTTGCACAGAATCGTTCCTCACAATATTCTCGCGTCGAACAGCACCAACCAAGACAAATCGGCAGACACCGCCAGGTCACTTTAGAGTAAAGAAGGTGAAGCAGCGGATTTCATTCACCGTGTGAGTGAGGAATGTATTTCATAGGAAAAACTGCTGGAAAATATACAAGGGGAGCAGTATCCGGAATCAAAAACTAAAAATAGTTGTGAAGACAGTAGACAAAGATACCAGGCAGCTACAACGAGAGAGTGAGAGAGACAGAGACAGAGACAGAGACAGAAATTGGGAGCAAGTGAAGTGTGCGTGTGTCAGCGGCAGAGAGGAATGGAGAGAGAGTGAGAGAGGCAGAGAGGGATGGATAGTGAAACAGAGAGCGCGACAGACAGGGAAAGAGTGGCAGAAAATTGGAGAGAGTAAGAAAGGAAAGGGGAAGAGCGATTGGCAGAGAACGTCGCAGATACTCACTGTTTCACCACCAACGGTCATTTGAGTGGGAGCAGCGGCCGAGTTGAGGTGAACCCGGGAGACTACAGCTAAGGTAAGAGTTTTTTTTCAAAATTACTTACCTGTAGCGGGCATCGGTGTTTTGTTTTCTCTCTCCTTCACAGAAAGAGCGGGAGCAGCAGAGGAAGTGACGGCAAGCAGAGGGGCAGCCGGGAAGGAGAACTGTGAGTATAAATACTCACTGTTTCACCACCAACGGTCATTTGAGTGGGAGCAGCGGCCGAGTTGAGGTGAACCCGGGAGACTACAGCTAAGGTAAGAGTTTTTTTCAAAATTACTTACCTGTAGCGGGCATCGGTGTTTTGTTTTCTCTCTCCTTCACAGAAAGAGCGGGAGCAGCAGAGGAAGTGACGGCAAGCAGAGGGGCAGCCGGGAAGGAGAACTGTGAGTATAAATACTCACTGTTTCACCACCAACGGTCATTTGAGTGGGAGCAGCGGCCGAGTTGAGGTGAACCCGGGAGACTACAGCTAAGGTAAGAGTTTTTTTCAAAATTACTTACCTGTAGCGGGCATCGGTGTTTTGTTTTCTCTCTCCTTCACAGAAAGAGCGGGAGCAGCAAAGGAAGTGACGGCAAGCAGAGGGGCAGCCGAGACCCGGAAGCAGTTAGTGTAAGCTTACCTGGGTAGGTTTTTTCCCCCTTTAAAAGCGCGAAGGAGAGGAACCCGAGGCACTACACAGGTAGTGCCTCCCACCCGCCCTCCTCCTCTAACCTAATAATAACATCTGTTGTGGCAAGCAGGTAAGTGCTGAATTTTGCTTGTATTATTTAGACACAGTTTTTGTTTAAACAGTTAGCTTTAGAGGGATGGCAGTGAAGGCAGTGCAATGTTCCTCCTGCAACATGTATGAGGTGAGGGATGCCATCGACGTCCCTGCCGATTACACTTGCAGGAAGTGCACCCATCTCCAGCTCCTCCAAGACCGTGTTAGGGAACTGGAGCTGGAGTTGGATGAACTTCGGATCATTCGGGAGGCAGAGGGGGTCATAGATCAGAGTTATAGGAAAGTAGTAACTCCCAAGATGGCAGATAGATGGGTTACAGTGAGGGGGACTGGGAGGAAGCAGCCAGTGCAGGGACCTCCTGCGGCCATTCCCCTCAAGAACAAGTATACCGTTTTGGATACTTGTGGGGGGGATGACTTACCAGGGGTAAGTAACGGGGCTCAGGTCTCTGGCACGGAGCCTGTCCCCGTTACTCAGAAGGGAAGGGTGAAGAAGAGCAGAGCAGTAGTAATTGGGGACTCGATAGTTCGTGGCACAGATAGGCGGTTTTGTGGGAACGAGAGAGACTCACGTTTGGTATGTTGCCTCCCAGGTGCAAGGGTACGTGATGTCTCTGATCGTGTTTTCCGGGTCCTGGAGGGGGAGGGGGAGCAACCCGAAGTCGTGGTCCACATTGGCACCAACGACATAGGTAGGAGGAGTGCTGAGGATGTTAGACAGGCTTTCAGGGAGCTAGGTTGGAAGCTTGGAGTTAGAACAAACAGAGTTGTTGTCTCTGGTTTGTTACCCGTGCCACGTGATAGAGATTCGAGGAATAGGGAGAGAGAACAATTAAATGCGTGGCTTCAGGGATGGTGCAGGAGGGAGGGGTTCCAGTTTTTGGATAACTGGGGTTCTTTCTGGGGACGGTGGGACCTCTATAAACAGGATGGTCTACACCTGAACCTGAGGGGAACCAGTATCCTTGGGGGGAGGTTTGCTAGTGCTCTTGGGGGGGGTTTAAACTAACTCGGCAGGGGCATGGGAACCCAGATTGTAGCTTCAGGGTGCAGGGCCTGGAGTGTAGGGAGGTGAGGAACATGGGATCAATTTCCAAGGAGGGTGCCTGTAAACAGGGAAGTGGCTTGAAGTGTGTATACTTCAATGCAAGAAGTATACGAAATAAGGTAGGTGAACTTGCAGCGTTGGTTGGTACCTGGGACTTCGATGTTGTGGCTATTACGGAGACATGGCTAGAACAGGGACAGGATTGGCTGTTGCAGGTTCCGGGATTTAAATGTTTTAGTAGGGTCAGAGGTGGGGGTAAAAGAGGGGGAGGTGTGGCATTGCTTGTCAAAGATAGTATTACAGCGGTGGAAAGGACGATGGATGAGGACTTGCCATCTGAGGTAGTTTGGGCTGAGGTTAGGAATAGGAAAGGTGAGGTCACCCTGTTAGGAGTCTTTTACAGGCCTCCTAATAGTCCTAGAATCATTGAAGAAAGGATTGGGAAGGTGATTCAGGAGATGAGTGACAGTAATAGGGTGGTTGTTATGGGGGACTTTAACTTTCCTGATATTGATTGGGAAAGCTATAGCTCAAGTTCGTTAGATGGGTCAGTGTTTGTTCAATGTGTGCAGGAGAGTTTCCTGACACAATATGTAGACAGGCCAACAAGAGGTGAGGCCATACTGGATTTGGTTCTGGGTAACGAACCAGGCCAGGTGTTAGAATTAGAGGTAGGTGAGCACTTTGGGGATAGTGACCATAATTCGGTGATTTTTACACTCGTGATGGAGAGGGATAAGTGTGTACTACAGGGCAAGAATTATAGCTGGGGTAAGGGAAATTATGATGCGGTGAGGCATGACTTAGGATGTGTGGCTTGGAAAAGTAGACTCCAAGGCAAGAGTGTAAATGATATGTGGAACTTTTTCAAGGGGCAACTATTGAGTGTCCTTGATAATTATGTACCTGTCAGGCAGGAAGGAAAGGGTCGTGCGAGGGAGCCGTGGTTTAATAAGGAATTGGAATCCCTTGTTAAATGGAAGAGGGCGGCCTACCTCAAGATGAGACGTGAAGGTTCAATTGGGGCGATTGAGAGTTATAGGGTAGCCAGGAAGGACCTGAAGAGAGAGCTAAGAGCAGCAAGGAGGGGACATGAAAGGTCCTTAGTAGATAGGATTAGGGAAAACCCTAAGGCTTTCTATAGGTATGTTAGGAATAAAAGAATGACTAGGGTAGGAATAGGTCCAGTCAAGGATAGTAGGGGGAAGTTGCGTGTGGAGGCGGAAGAGATTGGGGAGACACTGAATGAATACTTTTCTTCAGTATTCACTCAGGAACAGGGCATTGTTGTCGATGAGAATACTGAGGCACAAATAAGTAGAATGGATGGCTTTGAGGTATGTAGAGAAGAGGTGTTGGAAATCCTGGAAAAGGTGAAAATAGATAAGTCCCCTGGGCCTGATGGCATTTATCCTAGGATTCTCTGGGAAGCAAGGGAGGAGATTGCAGAGCCATTGGCCTTGATTTTTATGTCCTCTTTGTCTACAGGAGTAGTCCCAGAAGACTGGAGGATAGCAAATGTGGTTCCCTTGTTCAAAAAGGGGAGTAGGGATAGCCCTAATAACTATAGGCCGGTGAGTCTCACTTCTGTTGTGGGCAAAGTCTTAGAGAGAATTGTAAGGGATAGGATTTATGCACATCTGGATAGGAATAATGTGATCAAGGATAGTCAGCATGGTTTTGTGAAGGGCAGGTCGTGCCTCACAAACCTTATTGAATTCTTTGAAAAGGTGACGAAGGAGGTTGATGAGGGGAAAGCGGTAGATGTGGTATATATGGATTTTAGTAAGGCGTTTGATAAGGTTCCCCATGGTAGGCTACTGCAGAAAATACGGAGATATGGCATTGAGGGTGAGTTGGAGGTTTGGATTAGGAATTGGCTGGATGGAAGAAGACAGAGGGTAGTAGTTGATGGCAAAGTTTCTTCATGGAGTGCCGTCACTAGCGGTGTTCCGCAAGGATCTGTTTTGGGACCATTGCTGTTTGTCATTTTTATAAATGACCTGGAAGAGGGGTTAGAAGGTTGGGTGAGCAAGTTTGCGGATGATACGAAAGTCGGAGGAGTTGTTGACAGTGAGGAAGCATGTGGCAGGTTACAGCAGGATATAGAGAAGCTGCAGAGCTGGGCAGAAAGGTGGCAGATGGAATTCAATGTAGCTAAGTGCGAGGTGATTCACTTTGGGAAGAATAACAAAAAGATGGGGTACTGGGCTAATGGTCGGATACTTGGTAGTGTGGATGAGCAGAGGGATCTTGGTGTCCATGTACACAGATCTCTGAAAGTTGCCACCCAGGTAAATAGTGCGGTGAGGAAGGCATATGGCGTACTGGCTTTTATTGGTAGAGGAATTGAGTTCCGGAGTCCTGAGGTCATGATGCAGTTGTATAAGACTCTGGTACGGCCGCATCTGGAATATTGTGTGCAGTTTTGGTCGCCATACTATAGGAAGGATGTGGAGGCATTGGAACGGGTGCAGAGGAGGTTTACCAGGATGTTGCCTGGTATGGAAGGAAAATCGTATGAGGAAAGACTGAGACACTTGGGGCTGTTTTCACTAGAGAAAAGAAGGTTTAGGGGTGACTTGATTGAGGTGTACAAGATGATTAGGGGGTTAGATAGGGTCGACAGTATGAACCTTTTCCCGCGTATTGAGTCGGGTATTACAAGGGGGCATAGCTTTAAATTAAGGGGGCGTAGATATAGGACAGATGTTAGGGGTAGGTTCTTCACTCAGCGAGTCGTTAGTTCATGGAATGCCCTGCCAGTAACAGTGGTGGACTCTCCCTCTTTATGGGCATTTAAGAGGGCATTGGATAGGTATATGGAGGATAGTGGGTTAGTGTAGTTTAGGTGGGCTTGGATCGGCGCAACATCGAGGGCCCAAGGGCCTGTACTGCGCTGTATTCTTCTATGTTCTATGTTCTATGTTCTATGAGGCAGTGGGAGTGAGAGGCGGCAAGTGACAGACAGTACGACATATTGTTACACGGTAAGTGAGCCTGAGACGACACAGAATTAGAGACAATGTATGTAAGGATGACAAGACACTGAGAGAGGGGAGAGAATGAGGCGTAAATAGAAATCATCCTAGATACAGACGAAGTGAGAATGACAGAAAAAGTGACAGAGAGACAGAGTGAAAGACAAACACAGATTGAACAATATATCAATGAAAATAGAAGGAATGAGAGGATTGTGAGAGAAATGAGGGAGTGTAATGCACACAGACAGGACATAGAAAAGGAGTAAGACATAAAGGGGGGTAAGTCAGAAAGTGAGAGTAAGGCAGAGTGTGTGAGACGGCAGAGGTAGAGTGAGAGAGAAGTAGAAAAAGATTGAGAGTCTGTGAACAAGACAAAAACAAAGGAAGAGACAGAAAGGTTTTGGGACTCTTTGCCGATATTGACAGACTGTTTTTCCTGGTCTCTTCCAGTTTCCAGTTTGGAGGTCACCGCTTTTTACTTTCCTCTTAATGTGGGGTTTTTGGAGACCATTTCTGTGGAACTAGGATTTGTAAACTGTGCAAAATTCCCTCTGTCCTCTGTACTCTCCTGGCTTGGAGGAGCTGACAGGAAGAGGAAAAGTATATTCCTCCTCATCCTTGGGTTCATGGCCATGTTTCTCTCCAGAACTGTCCCATTGCCACGGAGGCATGTCATCCACACAGGCCAGTCGCCACCACATGTGGGCGTTCTGGTGGGGCTTGTCGAGTAGCTGGTTGGCACAGTGAAAGTATAGTACCCGCTTTCCCAGGAGATGGCAGCTGAGCCGGATTCCAGGCTTCACTCCACTCAGGCCTATTCTTACCAGTAATCCTCCAGTTCCCGTGAGTACACCGACTGACAGTGCCTCCTGTGATAATTGCATGCAAAGATTGAAAGGGGGAACAGAAACTGGTTAGTCAGCCAATCAATTCTGTTCCACCATTTGGTCTGATCATGGTTGATATTCTTAAGATAGAGTCATAGAGTAACACAGAATGGAAACACATCCTTGGGGCCGAAAATGATCCATGCAGACTATGGTGCACACTCAGATAGATTCAATTGCCTGCATTTGGTCCATATCCTTCCACCCCTTCCCATCCATGTACATATCCCAATGCTTTTTAAAATATTGATGCTGCACCTGCCGCGAGCATTTTCTCTTGCATCCCATTCCACATATGCACCACTTTCTGTGTGAAGAGGTTGCCCATCGGGTCTTTTATAAATCTTTCCCTTCTCACTTGAATCCAATGCCCACTAGTTTACCCAACCCTGGGTAAAAATACAACATGCACTCATTAACACTTCTCAATAAGATCACCCCTCATTCACCTACCTTCCAAGGAATAAAGTCCGACCTTGGCAATACTTTTCTTCTCACTCTTGTCGACTGGTCTTGCCAACATCCTCTTCATCGGACAAGAGAAACAGGCAGAGAGACCAAACACAGAAATTCGTAAACTAGTGTTGGACCTTAGCCACTGGGCCCATTCAATATGACTTTTGCTGATCATTTTCCCTTAGAAAGAAAGACAGAGACAAAATGACAGAGAGATACACCCGCACAAACACAGAGAGAGAGAGAGAGAGAGAGAATCCAAAACACATAAAATAGTAACATGCGTAAACCATTCGGCCCCTGACTCCTGCTCCACCCTTTCACATGACGAGGTCTGGTCCTCTCCTGGAGGGTCAGGCAACCAAACAGATAGACTGGCAAACAGAGAGAAATTCACACAGGCAGAGAGAGAAAGACCCAGAACCATGCAAATTCGGAGAAGAAGTCGTCCAATTGACGCATAATATGCTGATAACTGACCCGCTACCATGACGTCATATTATTTGGTGGATGCCATTTCATTATGATGGGAATTTCAAGTCTGGGGATACAACTTTAAAATGAGACATGGGGCATTCAGAAAATAAACAGAGTCTTTTTTTAACACAGAGAGCGGTTAGTTTGTAGAATGAACTTCCTGAGAAAGTAATGGATGTGGGTACCATTAAACATTTAAAAGTCATTTGGGAAAGTCCACGAATAGGAAAGACTTGGAGGGATTTGCGCCTGGAGCAGGTATGTGGGTGAGGTTTATATTGAGAATATGCTTGTTGCTGAGACTTGCATTTGTGACTTCAATTTTTCGCAAATCTATTATAGAACCTGGAGTGAAAGTTGAATTTGATCTTTAAGGAGGATCGTGTATTTGGAAGGAAGAAGGAAATATATATTTTTTGCACGAACTGTCCTGGATAGATATTTGCAGGTTAATTGCTGCTTCTGGAGCACTATTCACATTTTGGCATTAGGATGCGTTGCACAGAGAATAACAGTTGTTTGGACCTTGGATGGGTCAATCAATGATAGACTGGAATAGCCATTCATTCACAGAAAACCATGAAATATGCAGTTTGAAAGAGTTTAATCTTGAGTTTGGGCTGAAGGCTGTGCGCGTGGAAGCTGCTGGACTGGAAGCTGTTTTGAGTTCTGCTCTTTTCAGACTTATCCTGATGTTTTGAGGAAGGAACGGCAATCTGGAAAATATCAGGGAATGTTTGAGATTTCAGCTCTTTGAAAATCATTGAATGTCTTACTTTTAATGTGAAGTGACTCAGGGATAGGGATGCTGATTTGGTTTGCATGACAGTCACTATGATGTCACAACAAGGTGAACAACAGAAGTAGGGGTAGACAGAAGTGAAGCATTGGACAGGGAGACACAGATCAGAAATCAGCGAGGGAGAAGGTGGGGCATAGAATCAGAGAGGAAACAAGTCAGAAGAAGGAACATGAAGGGATAAGGAGAATATGGAACGGAACAGAAGAAGACAGGGGCAGAACAGTGGTTAGTAATTTTGCCTCACATTGGCAGGGACCTGAGATTGAGTTCAAACTTGGGTGACTGCCTGTATGCAGTTTCCATCTTTGTCTGTGTGGGTTTACTCTGGGTGTTCCAGTGTCCTACCACAGTCTAAAGTTGTGCAGGCTAGGTCGTTTGACAATGATCACGACCACAACTGATGCAGAAACACGATGGAAATTTAGGCAGGTATTTGTTAGGTGTTTGTGAGCATCAGGCGGTCAGTGTGGGCTCGATGGGCTGAATAGAATCCCAATATGGATAATTTGAAAGAGCGAAGGAGGAGCAGATAGAAAATACCTGAGCAGAAACAGGAGGCAAAGTCCGAAGAGTGAGAAACAGAGAAGGAGCAAAAGAGGAATGGAAACGGGGAGAAACAGCTAAAGAAAAAGGAGTTCCATGATGGCAATGTGTCCCTCCCGTTTTCTGACCTGTCCATTTCGCCTGATATTGTGCGTGTGCACTAATCCCAGTGAAAAACCTAATGATGGGCAAGAAGTGGTGTTAATGCAGTAAGATGTGTTGTCATCTTTAGGAAATCAACGGGACAGTGGATGGTTATATTTAGAGAGTCAAGCAGAGACTGAAATATAAAAATTACAGCTAGCATTAATCGAAATTCAGATGAGTCTCAAAGTTGGGAATATTGCACTTTTTGTATCATATAATAAAACAGCAGATGGCATTGAAGGAATAACTCCACCTGTGGATAATCTCATTTGCATGACAGCCTTCTTCTGTGGGCAATCTCATGCACAAGACAGCCTTCTTCTCTGCAGATCCTTTCATCATCCTCACATTCCAATACATTAACTGAGAACGGAAAGGAAGTCTCAATTAATAAAGCGGTCATTAGACTCGGATATAAAAACAGAATCAGACTGTGCACGGTGCTTCTTTAATGGCTGAACAGCGGTATTTGATTAATAGAACAGTGTAAAGTATTACCAGATTGGTCTACCTTAGAGACATGGAGATTAAAACTATGCACAGGGTTCCAAGTATGGTATAACTTCGAAGTAGTTGAGACAGGTACATTAGCAAAATTGAAGGGCAGCTGACCAACTACATGAATAAGAAATGTTTCAAAGGATATAAGTCTAGTGCCGGCAAATGGGTTTATCTTAGGTGGACATTTTGGCCAGCGTGGACCAGTTTGAGCCAAAGGGCATGTCTTCATGCTGAAGGACTCAATGACTCCAGACGTAAGTGACATAGAGCCAAGAAATGCATACAGTGTTCCACATATGGTCGAAGTGAGGGTTATTGGTTATCAAAATAAAGTCCAGTGTTCCCAGGTAGATCTGACCAAGGGATATAATGACCAGAAGAGTGTACAGTACTCCAGATATAGAGTAAGAGACGCGTTTGATGATCAGAACAATGTACATAGCTTCCAGTATGATCTGGCCTCGATACATCAGGATTGGAAATGTGCATAGTACTCTAAGCGTGGTTATTGAGGGACATTGAGAGCAGAACAGTGCATAATGCTCCATGTATGATCGGACTGAGGAATATGTTCATCAGAATTTTGCATAGTCGGCAGATATGCTTGAACTTAGGGACATGGTTACCAGGAAAGTGCACAGTGCTCCAATTAAGTTCTAATAGAGGGACGTGTCAAAAACTGCATAGCTTTACAGAAAAGCAGCCGATATCTCGCCTTCTGTCAGAATTTAAATTTCTGACATGACTGAATCACCTGGAGATGACTGAATAACCCGTTGACTGGATGACATGAGCAGCTGACATGTCACACGATTATTTCCTTCAGTGGAAGTGATTGGGTGCAAGGAGATTGTTAAAATCAGTCTGGGAATGTGGTGAGGTTTGGACGCTTTTAGGCATATTGTAGCTCCGTATCATGAGGGAACAATGACCAAGACAGAAGAAAGACAATCACGTACTTTCCCAGAAACGACATTTGGAGGAATGCAGGTGACGTGCAGGATCGACTGACTGGAGATCATTACCAAAGAGGAGTAACAAGAGATCAATTGGTCTGAGTTCTAACTGCGGTGTAAACTTGATAGAAATTATGCCCCAAATGCAACATGTTAGAGGGAAATACAAGTGAAGTAAGAATCGAACTGTGGCTGACAGGCGTTTTTGGCTACTTTATTGAAAACTATTGGAAAGTGCAGCCAGAGGAAGGCGTGTAAGCTTGTAAGAAGATAACACTTAAAAGGCATTTGAATGTGTATATGAATAAGAACGCTTTTGAAGGCTGAGGGACAAACAAAATGTGATATTGCTGGAGAACTCTGCAGATCTGGCACCATCTGTGAAAACAAGCAGTTAATATTTTACTTCGCCATTCACAGTGAAACCCTCCCTACACCTTCAAGGCCCGGTAGAAGCAATACATCCCAACTACAAAGCGCATTGCATACCTGCTCCAAAGATCCTCAGACAGCATCTTCCAAAACTATGAACATTTGAATGTGGAAGGACAAGTGGAACACCACCTCCTGCACGTCCCCTTCCAAGGCATTCACTATCCTGACTTGAAAATATTTCGCTGCTGCTTCATATTTGCTTGGTTAAAATCTTGGATATTCTTTTGTAATGGCACTATGGAACTGACGTGCAAAACATGAAACACATAAGTTCAAGAAGGCACTCACTTTTCCTGGGGCAATTACTAATCATGGTAAATACTAGATCCACAATTGAATAAAATAAAATGACTATTTAAATATCAGAGGCAGTTGAATGTATCAGGGAAATAGAGAGGGAGAGACAGCATGAGGGAAAGATGGGGAAGCAGAGAGAGAATTAACTCATGAAACATTAGGATACAGAAAGGGATTTATAATGAAAATCATCCAGGAAAATGGTGTGGAAGCAGGACGAAGGAGATAGGGAGAGAGACTGAAAGAGAGGCCTACAACATAAGTAGAGACACGTATGGGGAGAAACTCACATAGTTATGAAGAAAAAGAGAGATACAATCACATGAAAAAAAAGGAGTGACCGGTGGAGGTAAGGAGAAAGGTGAAAACTAAGAAACAAAAGTGAAACTTTCCTACTGTTACTTGGGAGAGAAATGAATTGCCAGTGAGGTGTGAAATTGCTGGAGCTGTAGAAGAGCTAGATGCACAGTAAGGTCACAAAATAAACACATGTTCATGATGGCATAATCTGTTCTATTAATGCCTTTCTTTGTGTCAATATTAAGTGTCGACTGAAAGAAAAACTGAAAATCAGCAAAGTGTCTGAACTATCGTCTTTTTTGTTTTCAAAAAGGTGTGCCTCAGCTCAAGAAGACTCTGTCTTTTATTATCTTTAGAGAGGCAATAAACCGGGCCGGAGTCCGAACACTCTGGTTTGGTACAGAAATGAAAAGGTTTTGGAGTGGTCTTTTCTTTACATGTTAACTGATGACACTTCAGGCTAAAGTGGTCATGTTTTAGAAGTAGCCTGCATAGTGAAAGGGGAGTGTTCCGCTCTCCAGCGAGCTGAGATGAGATGAGCAATTTTAGTTCAGTCTTGAATTGGTTGGAAGATCAACTGGGAACTGTGTGGAAACTCTCTCTCTTTTCTGACTTCAACTTCAACCTGTAAGCACGTGTTCCATTTATCCTGGTTTTTAAAGAGATTTTGCTGATTGGGACTGTTGTGTATATTTGGAACAGCACAATTAATTCGAGTTGGATAGGTTGAGTTCTGTAGGGATTCTTTATTCTGTTCTTTGTGCTTTATTGTGTAATTGTGTGAATACATTCTTATCTGTTTTAAAATCTAGCAATCAACCTGGCTGTCTTACTCCTGTTAATTTTCACTGTAATTTGCAAACTTATGGCCTGAGGCTGCCTGCTTAAGAATGTTTTGAGCCGTCTGGCCTATTCTGTACGAGATTGTGGACTCTTTGCGGGATGTTAAACAGCGAGTGGTAGCTGCTGTGGCTTCATTTTGGTTGTTGGTTTGGTTGGGTCGACAAAGCTTATGATAGTAATAGATCTTTCAGTAGCCAGAAGTTTTCAAGATGCAATGACTTTGGGAGGTTTGCAAAAAGTGAATAAGACCGAGTTGCAAGAATTAACAGAGAAGCTGGAATTGGAACTGCATGCTTCTGTGCAGAAAGGAGAGATAATTCCAGCAGTAGTTCAGCATTCCAACTAGCTGGAGTAACCAATAGTATCTACAGAGATCGCAATAATTCAATTGCAAATGAGGCAACTTGAGATAGAGTCAAGAGATAAGGAACAGTGAACAGAAATGAAACAGTTTTAGTTACGATTAAAAGCAGAAGATAACGAAAAAGAGCGCAGTAAAAGAGAGAGAAACACAGAAAGCTTTTGAAATTCAAAAATTGACAGTTGAAAAGGAAACTTAGAGTTCAAGGTTGGAGATAAAGATTGAGTGTAGGCTTAGTGAGGAAAGGAGTGGGGATGAACAAGC
Source organism: Chiloscyllium plagiosum (assembly GCF_037043375.1). NCBI lineage: Eukaryota > Metazoa > Chordata > Chondrichthyes > Orectolobiformes > Hemiscylliidae > Chiloscyllium > Chiloscyllium plagiosum. The sequence goes on from NW_028270179.1 coordinate 32,218,801, forward strand.
CCCTAGTAATAAGAACCCGAATGAGAAACTGTTTATGCATGTACATGTATTGCCTAAACACAATGAGAAGAATGCGGAATCCTTTTTCATCTCATTTGAAAAGGTGGCTATAAAAATGCATTGGCCAGTGGAAATGTTCGTCTTGTTGGTCCAGACAAAACTTGCAGGTAGGGCGAGTGAGCTGTGCGCATCCCTATCAGTAGAGGTATCTGTGGATGATGAGGAGGTGAAAAAAGCCATTTTAAGTGCAGAAGAGTTTCTAACAGAAGCCTGTGGTCAACGCCTCAGGAATCGAAGGAGGTAGAATGGGTAAACCTACATGGAGTATGAAAGGTTCAAACAGAGTAATTTTGACAGGTGGATAGGACCGTTAAGATTTGAGCAAACCTATGATGCCCTAAGAGAGGTAACTGTTTTGGATGAAATCAAAAATTCACTGCCTGATATGTAGCGAATACCTGTGCAAGACCAGAGAGTTAAAACAGTAAGTTTAGCATCTGAAGTGGCTGATAACTATGAGCTGGTCTATAAAGCACAGTTTGTCTTTTATAATCAATTTCAGTCCATGAGGGATAGAAACTGGGGAAAAGAGAATTCCTCACGTGGAAAGGGAAAGGTACATTTCATTGAAGATCAGAAAGATAACGTACCAAAGAATGAAAATAAAGAAATCCTTGAGGGGGACAAATAACTTAAAAGGCTTCGGTGTTTTCATTGTCATAAAGTGGGCCACACGAAATCACAGTGTTGGTGGGATCGGAGAAAGCCAGATGTCGGAAAATCAGACAAGCCTGGAAGGTTCGTTGGTCTAAAAACAATAAGCAAAAGTGAAGTTACACAACTCTCTCAGAACGTACAAGATGATCAGAGATTGATTAAGGAGGATGTTCTCGATCTGCTTAAAAATATACATGCAAGCTTAGGGAGTATTCACGTCGGCCAAAGGTAATATGTAGCGGGCTTATAATATTAAGCTACACAGGATCCTCTCAGTCTATAATGCGACTGGATGAGGAGATATGCACTCTTGTGAGGTTATTGCCAGAAGAAGTGCTGGTAACAGGAATTCTGCAATAGGAAACTGAAACAAATTATGCTCAGTTACGTGAAGTGCGTCTGGAGAGACCAGAGAAGTGTGCAGACATTGTGGTAGGAATACTGGACAGACTCAGCTCCAGGAATACGATTTATCCTTACAAGTGATATAGCTGATTCACCAATTTGGAGTAAGTTAACGGTGGAGAAAGAGTCTTTCAACATAGTTTTAGCATTACAACATTTCAATATTTATATTACCAGCAAGTTATCTGAGACAATTGTACACGCAAATCACAACAAATTCACATTTTTGGAAAAATGTAAGGTCAAAATTCCAGACTTTTTAAATGGTGTTGTTAGAAGCGATTCAAGTTCAGAATTGTGCATGTGACAACTTGCGAAAATATGATTTCTGATGCGTTATGAAGACTCGGATGAGACAAGGAAGTGCATCACGGCCTGAATTTGCATACGGTTGTGCATGTTTCCATGTTTATACTTAGTAAAGTGTATTTTTATGTGTTCAGACTAACCGTGTTGTGAAAGGATAAAAATGAAGCCATCTTTTAAAGTTGATGGTTCATTTAGTAAGTGGGTAGGTGTCAGAAAGATGCCCTTCTTTATTCGTCAAAACTGTTTCGTGGGTCAAGAAGACTCTGTCCTTGATTTTTTTAGAGAGGGCAATACACCAGGCCGGATTTCGATCAGTCTGATTTGGTACAGAGATTAAAATGATTTTGAGAGGCTTTCAGTTTATATGTAAACAGATCAGACTTCAGGCCAAATTGGTCCTGTTTTGGAAGTGACCTGATTAATGGAAGGAGAGTGGTCAGATCTGTTGACAGCTGAGTTGAGCTAAGCAGTTTTAGTTCATTCTTGAACTGGTTGGAAGTTGAACAAGGAACTGTGTGGAAACTCTCTCTCTTTTCTGTCATTCAACTTCAATCTGTAAGCATGTGTTCTATTTATACCGATTTTTAATTTGAGTTTGCTTATTGGGACTGTTGTGTATATTTGGAACAGCATAATTTAGTTGAGTTGGATAGGGTGAGTTCTGTAGGAATATTTTAATCTGTTCTTTCTGGTTCGTTGTGTAATTTTGTGAATAAATGTTTGTCTGCTTTAAAATGTAGTACTCAACCTAGTTATCTTAATCCGGGTAAATTTCACTGCATACTTACCGAAACCAATTGCAAACTTATGGTCTGTGGCTGCATGCTTAAGAATATTGTGAATGGGCTGGCCTAGCTCGTAAGAAAAGGAACTGGATGAAACTTGAAATCCATAGTGAGCGCTGCCTCGGTTGGTTTGTTCTGACAACATTTGCAGAGTTTTGACAGGCAAGCTCTGCATGTGGTATCTGATGGAACAACCTATAGCCGTAGTTCATCCCAACATCGAACAGTGCAACTCAAAGTGAGTGCTTCAAGCTCATTTTAAAACTCATAAAAACAGGGAGATCCATCCGAACACGTAGAGTTTTGGCTCAGCCACATTCACCGAATGAATGTGGAAGGAAATTGTCTTTCTGATCTGGATGGGCAACACACTGGGGTCAGCGTTTTCAGAATATAGGCATTGGTCATTGGTGACTGTTGGCTCTTGTTGGGGATTTACATATTTGACAGGAGGGCTAATGGAATGGGGACAGAAAAGCATAATGAGAAATACGCGGTGTTGTGTGCAACATTGGGGACATAACTTCAGCGTTGAGAGTGAAAAACATGTTCCCATCTCAGCTGCAGTCTAAATCAAAGCTCTCCCTCCTGACTTGCATGGAAGGAGGAAGGGGAATCCAGAATGCTATGCCCATTAAGCTCTGCATTTGGAATAGAGGCTGGTTCGATCCCAGCCCCCGAGGGAATTTCGCACTTCCCTGTGAACCACAACACGGGCGGAAAGACAAAAGTCTTTCACAGTCGGGTTGGATTATGGGAGGGGAGACTGCCATTGCTCCATCCATTGCACAGGGTCATTCATCAGCTGGTCATGTTGGGACAAGCCTCTGTAATGAGTGGAATTTGAAACAGAACCTTCTGGCTCAGGGATAATAGAATAGGAAATATCCGGAGCAACTCAGCAGCTCTGGCAGGATCTGCATGCACTCAATTCCGAGTGTCTGCGTGGGTTTCCTTTGGGTTTTGCGGTTTCCTATCACAGATCAAAAATGTGCAGGTTAGGTGAATTGGCCTTGCTAAATATTCCATAGAGCTCAAGGATTTGTAGGGTAGATGCATCAGCAAGGAGAAATGTAAGTTTGTAGGACAGCGGACTGCATCGAGGTGTGTTACTCTTCTGAATGTCGGAATGGGCCCATTGGGTCAAAAACCTGTTTCCTCAGTTTCGGGATTCTATGAAAACAGAGTGCATGTTTCGCAGCCACATTCAAAAACAAAATCTGCTCCCAGCACCACGGAAGCTCCGAAACAACAGTGTCCCATGTGTATGATGAGCTGCAGAGATTTTCCAAACCTCTCTGGAGATTTCCTCACAAGCCAAGGTGAGAGGAATTGTCAGAGGTCTTTCAGGGGATGCTGTGAGATAATTATGCATGAGGCAAATGCCCCGCCATGATTTAAGAGATTGTTAATGTATTAAGCTGCATCGAAGCAACATGGATGCCCAGATTTTAGGTTCACGATCTGTCCAGTTTCTGCTGTATTTGGCACAATGTCTGTATCCAACAACAGAACTGTGTTCTCAGTGAAGGCAACATTTCATCTTCACCAGACTGAGTGATCTGTATTCCTACTAATGATGATGTGGATAGATGTATTTGAAGCAGGAAAATCGTAAGAAGGAAGGCAAGAACGATATTCCCCTTTTTGCAGTTTCCCTCGCCAGGAATATTTTGGTGTTCAAATCTCGGATAATTGAAAGAATCATTGGAGAAACCGAAACGTTCAGGGTGGAGGCGATTCATGTTCGAAAGTCAGAATGGATTCGGAGGGCTGGCTTCTCACTAATGGTTTATGATTGTTGTTTAACATTGTACAGGACAAGACCATCAGCTGAAGGAGGGTGGAAGGTGGGAACCAGCAGGAAGATTCCTTTACCATATCTTCCAATACGACAGGGCCTCCCGGCGGGTGGTGATGGATGCATGTGGCTGCACTATGTGATTCTGTGAGCCTCGCGTTATTGGAACTACAATTTTTGAATGATTCTGTCTGTTTTTTGTCTATGATCTTCCCTCCTTCCGATCAAATGGATGAAAAAATCACTAGGGTATGGACAACAGACAATGCAACGAATTTTATTGATACAATTCAGAAATCAGCAGGTGAAGTGTCATTAGATCTACACAATAGAACATAGTCAATTTACAGAAATCACTTGGCCCGTCTCACGTTTTTCTCTTTAGATTCATTTTACTTCACATCGATTTTCTCTTGCAGCAGTATCCTCCGATGACACACATGCCCATTACCGTGATTTCATGCTGAAGACAAGGGGATCGTTTGCAGATTCCTTTCTCAAATGCACAAGCTTTGAAGAAACCTATTAAAGAGAAAGGGACAGTACAGTGATGTCCACTGCAAAACAATTAACACTCAGTGTGTCACTGAATCAAGTATAATGACATCCAGAACTTTATCTAGTGAAGCTAGAGTGATTGAATCGAGGAGGTGGATACCTGAGCTTTGCACAGTATTCTCAGTGTGGCCTTACTAAGGGGTGTAAAGATGATACCGCAACCAATGCTCTCAGTGCTGTGTTATGAAGGGATATAGAGACTAGAAATGTCCACTTGCTCCCATTGTAGTCACTGGCAGAAGACTGTACACTGCCCTGCAACTGTTTCTGAACCGAGAAATGTGGAGTCCAGACCCATGTACAGTGTGGTCATACAAAGGCAGATTGAACCATCTCTATGTACAGTGAACAAGGTGGAAAGTAACTAAGGGCTATGGAGACAAGGTCCTATCCCAGTGTGAACGAAGTAAGGTAAAACCGAGAGATAAGAAGAATATGAAGCTTCACAGGGGTCTTGTGTTGTCTTACCCAGGGAGATCAAGGCCATTCCTTAATTGTTCCAAGTAGCATCTTAGCAAGGGACAGAGGGACCAGAACTGCGCAAAGTGCTCCCAGTGTGACTTAATCAATGGATACGTAAAATAACTCTGTGAACAGTGTTTTCTTTCAAACAGGAAGAAAACAATACAGAAGGAGATACACACGAGCAGGTTATCAAGCACTTTTCGATTAGATTCCCGACAGTGTGGAAACAGACGCTTCGGCCCAACAAGTCCACATCGACCCGCCGAAGTGTAACCCACCCAGACACAGTTTCCCCTGATTAATGCACCTAGCACGAGCATGGCCAATCCAACTGAACTTCACATCTTTGGACTGTGGGAGAAAAATCGGACCACCCAGAGGGAACCCACACAGACACGGGGAGAATATGCAAACACCACACAGACAGTCGCCTGGGGCTGGAATCGAACAGGGACCCTGATGCTTTGAGGCCTCAGTGCGAACCACTGAACCACCGTGCCGCCCATTTGTCAATTGTTTTGTTTTAAGTATTGTTTTCGAGAATATATTGTGTTTGTACGGAGTGCATTCCACAACCCGGGGCTAAGACAGCTGAACAAAATGCAAACAACGAGTCACTGCCTAATCTCTTAGAATTAATCAGAATTAGAGTGGTCTGGGCATCAAGAAGCGTTATCGGGACTAGGGGATATTGCAGAGTTCGGGTGCGGCGGGTTAAAGAGAGATTTTTAAACGTCTCCCTTTACAACATGGAAACGAAGTTGCTGAGAACAGTTTATTTGTGAACAGTTTTTGAGGGTCGATAATCAGCAAATTAAATTTAAAATTTCCTCCAAAATTTTCCAAAATGGAATGATAACTTTTCATTCAGAGCAGGTGGGGATGGGAATTCGGCTTGATTGAAAGAAGGCAAACAATCAGTCAAAATTCAATTGCAAAACAGCACACGTTTGAGGGGCTGGTGGAGTTCTAGCCCGTTTTCAAATAAATGCACTAACCAGTAAAGAAAAGCCTTGGTCTTGGTTGTCCATCCGCAATGATTGGCTCGACAAGCACCAGAACGATTTGCAGCAAAACCAGTGATTTCATCTTTCTCTCTAGAGTCTTTCAGAGTCACGATGGGCTGACTGTAACAGGGAGGCACTTTATACCAAATGAGATGCTATTCTGTAGTTAATAACCGGAGATCAAGTTGAAGATTGGATCCACGTTGTGTTCATTATAAAGTCATTTCACAAACTAAGATGAAATGTAACTGAAATTAAAGGTTAAGCGTTTCTGTCAATTAGTCATTTATCAGTGAACAGAGAGGTCCAACTGTATAGTTGTTGACATTATGAAACTTCACAGGCAATGCTCAAACTGGACAAGCGAAGTAAACCATCGTTCCTGCGCTGGCTCTTTTCAGTTCTCCCACAAAGTGCTCGCAGTGACACACTGGACTGAATGGCTGACCCTTTTCATTACATTTATATTTTATTCGTTTCGTACTTGTGAACCTTATTCCTAAATCAAATAAAGCAACACTGCGTGCTAATGCTTTCGTGAAAAATGTCATATTACATTGAAAACAACCAGGGAACGGGAATCCCTGAGAAATAACTGATTGACATAAAGGCTTAATCGTTCATTCACGTTACATTTGGTCTTAATGAAATTAGCACAACTTGAATACAATTATCAACGTTAATATAACATATGCTTTGTATGTTGTACACATCAGCGACGAAATTGCGATTATTAAAGAACAGTCTGGAAGTTCAGATTTTGTACCTGCTCCAAGTTGCTGCTGCTCTTGGTGAGGGAACTGTCCCTTTAACAGTTCCAACGTGGGGCCAACTGCAATATATCCGGGATCATTATAGACTATTGTTTGCTCAGCACGTTTACAATTCACAACTGTTCTCCGGCAGATCACTGTTTGAAGGAAATGGAGAGGAATGAATGAAAAATGTGCTGCATTTTCTCAATGGATGCCTGGCCCTATGCTGGTGCAGCCGATGATCGGTATTGCAGTTGTGGCTTTGGTTGATCTTGCTGGGCATAAATATATCATACCGCGCACTCTCGGTAGGAACATCCTGGGAAGGAGAAGAGACCATTCAGGTCCTCACGCTTGTGCAAATGCAATATCATCGCGATAGACATACTTTTATGTCCTTCGACTTCCTCAGTCTTCTGTGGACCACAAGATCATTAGATGTCAGAGCAAAAATTAGGTCATTTGCCCCATGGAGTCTGTTTCATCTGTCAATCAAGGTTGATAAGTTTCTACCTCCATGCTCCCACTTTCTTTGATCCCCTCAATGCTCAACTACCTTTGTATCTCAGTTTTAAATATAATATTGTGACTCGGTGGTGAGCCTTTCTTTAATTAAACCAAACAACCAGAAAAGCTCACTATGTCACGTAGTCTGTTAAAATATGATTAACAGAGAACTTTCAAATTCAACCATATAAAGAAAAGAAATCGGACAACTGATGCATAATTCACTGTGACTTCTGGAAGACCGTTTCAAACTTCCATGATTGTTTGTGTGTCGACACTCTTTTTAACATCTCTCCTGAGCACTCTGGCCCTAACAGTGACACTCTGTCCACTAGTTCGAAAATATCCAATCAGCAGGATAAATGAATATTAATCCACCTTTACCCCTCCCCATTCTACCACTGCCCCGTTGATAGCTTAAAGTTTTCCATCAGATCTCTGATCTTCTAAAGTCTCGAGGCAAAAAGCTTAATTTGTTTAATCATGTTAACTTAACATTGAAGGTCAGCTATTATTTTTGTAATACAATGTTGTACTCCCTCCATCAAAAACGTATCCTTCCTATGGGGTAGTGCAAAGATCTCTTCACGCCACGCTGGGTTTCCGCTGTTGGGGAAATTGAGTCCTGTCAAATATCCTGACTTAAAGATGTTTAGGTGCATCCAGACATTCGGACATTTATTTGATAGAAATATTAACATTTGGGGAATGCTCGGTCAAGTATCAACGCAGTTCAGAACATAGAAGTAGTGGCGATGTTTGGAAAAGCAAATCAGGACAAGACTTATTCCGTTAATGGGTCAGGTTCTTGGGAGCATTCCTGAACAAAGAGAGCAAGGTACCTTGGGGAGCAAGATACATAGTACCTTGAAATTGGGTTGTTGATAGGCGGGATAGAGCATAACTCGTAGAACACCGAATATAAAACCAGTGCAGGTGCTTCACCTGTCGATGTTGTGCCGAACATTTATCCTGCTGTCAGATAAAACTAACTTACATACTCTTAATTTTACAGTCATCCATGTGCCTATCCAAAAGTCGCTTTAGTGTCCACAATGTGTCTGACTGTAGCATCACTGCTGGCAATGCATCCCACGCAGCCACCACTCTGTGAGTAAAGAACTTACATCTGACATCTCCACTAAAACCTTCCTATAATCAACTTAAAATTATTATCCCTCGTGATAGGCTTTTCTGGACTGCGAAATGTCTTTGGCAACCAACTCTATCTATGCCTCTCATCAGCAAGTCCAACTTTATTAAGAGACCACTCATTCTTCTTCAGTTCAATGAGAAAAACTCTCACTCCCTCAAACTTTCCTCAGAAGACATGCCTTCCACTCCAGGAAACATCCTGGTATATAGTATCTGCACCATCTCTAAAGCTTCTCCATCCCTCCGAGAATGAGGTGACCAGAACTGATCACAGTATTCTAAATAAAGTGAAGAAGGCGTTTGGTATGTTTGCCTCTATTGGGCAGTACATTGATTTGCCAGTTCATGTCACGGCTACACACTACATTGGTTAGGTTATTTTCAGAATATTTTGTGCAATTCTGGTCACTGAAGGAAGGATGCTGTGAAACTTGAAAGGGTTCAGATAAGATATACGATTATCTTGTCCGGTTTCACGGGCTTGAGCTTCAGGGAGAGACTGAATAAGCTGGGACAGGTTCTTTATCCCCTGGAGCGTCAGACAGTCATTTATGAATTAGCGTTGGTTTATAAAATTATGAGAGACATGGCTTGAGTAAATAGACAGGGTAATTGTTCCTGGTTTTGAGGGGAATTCCAGAACGAGAGAGTATAGGATTAGAGTGATAGGGGAACCTTTAAAAGGTACCGAAGGGAAACGTTTTGGCGAAGGGAGTGGTGAGTATCAGGATGTAGCTAACTACGTAAGAGGTGGAGGCTGGTAAACTGCAATATTTAAAATACATCAGAAGGGGTATATGAATAGGAGGTGTTTAGATGAATATGAGCAAAGTGCTGGTAAATAGGAAAAGATTAATTCAGAATATCTGGTTGGAATGGCCGATTAGGACTGAAGGTTCAGTTTCCGTGATGTATATCTCGATGATTCGCTGACGCTATAACTGCTCGATCTCTCATTCTAAGATTAACCCGTCATCTCTGTGGTTACACTCACATACCGAACAAGAGCTTAAAATATGAAGAAAGCAGCTAGAATTAAAAAAAAATCGTTTAAATGCAGTCATTGAAGCATAGACACCCACAGCACAGAAACAGGCCTGTTGCCTCAGACTGGTCCATGCCAACCAAAACGTCTATCCATGTTGAACCCTTTTCCCTGCACTTGGCTCATATCCTTCCAAACATTCTATATTCATGCATATGCCCAAATTCCTTTTAAATGCCGTTAATGTACCCGGCCCAACTACGTACATAGACATCTTATTCCACATGCGTCCCAACATTTGTGTAAAAAAGTTACTCCTCAGGTACCCTTTTATTCTTTCCAGTCGAAATGTAAACTGGTTGTATCTTTTAACCTTGATTCTCCAACCCTCGGAAAAAAGAGTGTATTCAGACTATGTACGCCTCTTATTCTCTTATACACTTCGATGAGATCCCATCTTCGTGTCCTACACTCTAAAAAAATGTCCTTGCTTGTCTAAATCCTATTCAAAAATATACCTTCTACAGCAAGGTAATCAGAGCTCAACATAATACTCCATGTGCAGTCTCACCAAATGCCTGAAAACCTGCAATATAACTTCCTAACCTTTATTCTCCAAGCACTGACTGCTGAAGGCCAGCATGCCAAAAGCCGTCTTCAATGCTGTGTGTATATCTGATTTCAATTTCACAGAACAATGCACATGAACTCCAAAGCCCTTCTGTTCCATTGTATTTCGTGAGGCCCTACCACTCACCGTGAAACGATTCCTGGCCTTGACTTTCCAAAATGCAAGACCTCACACATATGTGTATTAAACTTTATTTGCTGTTTATTAGCCCACTTCCTCAGCTGGTCAAGGGTCTACTGCAATTTTTGATAATCTTCCTTGCTGTCCACGATATCACACAATTTTGAGTCTTCTGCAAACCGAGTAAGCATAGCTTGTACATTCTCATTCACATTATTGGTATCGATAGCCATCGCCATTGGGCCAAACATTGTCCCGTGGGGCACTCCATTAGTTAAAGGACTCCAGTCCGACAAGCATCATTCCACTATTACCTTTGCTTCGCACAATCAAACCAATTGTGTATCCAATTTGCCAGATCCTTCTGGATTCCATGCAATCTCACCTTCAAGAGCACCCGGCCATGTGGAATCTTAATGCGAGGTGAGATTACAGATGTGGAATTTGGGGAGGATTTGCAAACCTGGAAGACATTTATCACAGGATATTACTGAGAGGTGGTATGTGTGTGGAACGGCTGGCAGTTTTTTTTTTTGAGGACATCAGATGAGGATATCTAATGAAAAAAAAGATGTGCAATGATTGTAAAAGTTCCAAAACTGAAATTGATATGTCACAATTTGCAAAGTGACTGAAAGCGACAGCACGAGAATACACTGGTCTTTTTGATATTCGAATTGGCCATGATCTGATAAAGGTGCAGGATGGATTCATAGTGCACAATCCCTTTCTGCTCATGCTCAGAAGCTGTCATGGATTATTTAATGATAAAACGAGCTACATGGCACAAAATGCCTGATATGCACTGAACAGCCGACCCTGCAGCAGAAACCCAAAATTGAATGTGTTTTCCACATTTTTTGCCCAGCTTCTCACTGTGGTGACTGGAGCACGTATTGAATGGATCCGATATCAGAGTGTGTCCATTTAGTAATAATGTCAAAAACGAAGGAATAATTTTCACACACAATCACGTTATACAAACAAATGCACACATGCACTACACACACAGACAGTGACTCACACACACACATTCACACACTCTAATTCACACACACACTTATACAGACACAAATACATATTGATGCACACACGCACATAATTAATAACACACACACACACGCAGACGTGCTGATTCACAAACGCACCCCCAGACACAAATGCACACATGCATTATGATGCAGACATATACAAACACGTACACACAGTCATACATGAACACCGACACACACACACACACACACACACACACACACACACACACACACACACACACACACACACACACACACACACACACACACACACACACACATTCACAAATATATCTTCATAACTACATGGACACATTCACACACACCACTTACCCATGAACTGATTCTCCTGTAACATCAGTGTATAAAATAAGTAGTCTCTGTGGAGACTGACTGTCATGCCTCCATGCCGTCCAAGCTCTCCCTTCAGGCGAATAACCTAGGGGTTTCCAATAGCCTGACGATCATGGTACCAGCCGAGATAGGAGCTTACCGTGGGCATGCTCATGAATCCCCAGTTGGAGTAGACAGTGAAGGGATCATCCGAGAAAATGATTGCTTCTTTCGGACCCTTGCAAATCTCCATTTAAATTGGAGGCCCGCTCTAAGGAAGCGATCAATTGATTTTCCTCAGGAAATGGATAACAGAACTGTGCAGTGTTCTGTTGTGGATGCAACTGAAGCATTAGGAGTTGGGATTCGGTAAAATGCGAAGCCTGAAAAAGACAAAAGATCAGACAGCATCACATGATTTGGAAAGTCAACGCTTCAGTTCGAAAGCGTTTCCTAATGAACGTCGATGTTCCTGCTTCTGAGATGCTGTCTGACTTGTTTTTTTCCAGATCCAAATGTTCCTGGCTCTAACGTCCAGCAGCTGAAGTTCTCACTGATTCCACGGTATGGAGATTGGAACTGTTTACAGTGCAACCAGTGTCGTCGAACCGGTGGTAGAGTTAATGTGGTCTGAAGAATAGGGAGCTGGAGACTGTGCACTGCGTTCCCAGTATGGGGTATAACTAAATGATAGGAAGATCAGGTCAGTGCACTGGACTCTCAGTGTGGTCTGAGAGATACGGACCTGGGAATGGTATACTTTGCTCCCAGCGTGGTCTGAGTGATAGGTAGATAGGGACCGTGACAGGGCTCCCAACATGGGACTAACCGAAGAATAGTAGGAGGGGAACTGTGCACCATATTCCTAGTGTATTCCACTTGAAGCAGTTAGATCATAGGACTGTGCATCTAAGTGTATATGAGCCATGAGATATGGAATGATGAAATGCATAATGCAGATGAGTAAATGGGGATGCTGAATTTAAAAAAAAAACACGAAGTGGAAATGGATAGATGGCCATTGTCTCATGCACCACCGCTGAGTACCACAAACCAATGACCTATCACACTGCATTTCAGCGTCGGCAATTGAATGCCACAGGGCCAGAGGGTTGTATTGTTTGTTTGGCTGTGATCCGGGAGAGATCCGGAGAAGCAGTCTCTGCCTCTGATTTTTGGCTGCTGCATCTGCCTGCGCAATGGTTGAGATGGTGGGAAGGACACCAAGGTAGTAGACACGACCTCAAAATAAGCCGTGTGAGGGTGCACATTCGCCAGACCCATCGAATACTGTAACTTCAGCGAGTCAAATAATGCAGAGTTTTCAGAAATAAAATCATTATATTGCCACACACTTGAGGTCTGTCTCTTCTTGACGCACAGCAGGACATTGGGTGGGGCATTGCGACCGGAATGAACGTATGCTGACACTGTCAGATGGTCAGTGCTTTGGGAGCGGACACTGTCGGAGCGTCAGTGCTGAGAGAGTGGACACTGTGCAAGGGTAGCGCTGAGGGTGTGGAAAATGTTGGAGGATCAATGCTGAGGGTGTGCGCACGTCATAGTGTCAGTTCTGAAGAAGTGGGTACTGTCTGGAGGTCAGGTCTGGCGAGTGGGCACTGTCAGCATGTCAGGGCTGAGGGACTGGCGCTGTTGGTGGGTCAGTGTTGAGAAGGTGGGCACTCTCAGTGGGTCAGTGCTGAGGGAGTGGGCACTGGTCGAGGGCCGGCACTAAGGAACTTCTGCTCACAGCCTTCTACACTATCTACAACTACACAATACTTTGTGTCATTGGCACAATTACTAACTCATCCAAGCCATTTTTAAAAATCACAACGGTCCCAGAACCCATCCATGTGGAACATCACTGCTCACAATGTTTCGGACTGAATATTTTTCATCAACCACTATATTCTGTCTTTGATGAGTCAGTCAATTCTGTACCCAGGCAGCATAACTCCATTGTATCCCATGCCTCCATAAATTCTGAATAAGCCCATGGGCAACTTTATACTAAAACTTTCCGAATTCTATGTACACCACATCCACCGCTGTACCTTCATAAATATGTTTTGTGACATGCGCAAATGATTCAAGAAGGTTTGTGAGGCATGACCTGCCTCTGACAAAACCATGCTGACTATGTCGTATCAAACTATGGTTTTCCAAGGAATGATAAATCATCTCACTCACAGTCCTCTGAAATACTTTGCCCACTACTGATGTAAGACTGACTTGTCTGTAATTTAGAGGATAATCCCTATTCCCTTTCTTGAACAAGGTAATGACATTTCCTACCCACAAAATGTCTGGTACTAATCAAATGGACAATGAGGATGTAAAGATCATTGTCAAAGTTGCAGCATCCTCCTCCCTGGCTTTCTGTCGTAACGGTGGGTGTATTCCATCTCTATCCAAATATCCCTCCATATATCCCATCCCAGGCTACTTCTTTTTTCTCATGTTTTCCCCGAAACTTCAGCACATCGTCCTTCTAAACATTCAACTGTTGAGCACACCTGCCTGTTTCGCGCTATCCTCACAACGACAAGGTCCCTCTCTCAGTTAGTAAAGAAGCAAAATATTCAATGAATACTTCTACTACCATCTCCACCTCCACATCGCCTCTCCTGTGTTGTCACCGTGTCTCAGTGCTGCTGCTTCATAGTGATAAGGGCCCGGGTTCAATTCCCCTCTCGAGCAACTGTCTGCGTAGATTTGGTACATTCTCCCCGCGTCTGCATGGGTTGCCGCCGGGTGATCCGGTTTTCTCCCACTGTCCAAAGATGTGCAGGTTAAGTAACTTGGCTGTGCTACATTGCACGTAGTGTTGGGTGCAGTAGCCGAGGTTAATGTAAGGAGAATGGCTCTGAGTGGGTTGCTATTTCGTTCGTCGGTGTGGACTTGTTGGGCTGAAGGGGCTGTTTCCACACTGGAGGAAATCTAATCTAACCTGTGATTGGCCGTGCCTTCACCACCGTCTAGTTACTCGCATAAATGTAGAACGCTTCGGGTTTTTACTTAATCTTTCCTGTAAAGGTTTTTTATGCCGCCTTAACGCTGTCCTAAATCCATTCCTCAATTCCTTCCTTAGCAATCTTGCAGAGCCCTGTTTTTACATGCTTCCTCAAACTTATGTCAGCTTCCTTCTTCCACATCTCTTCACACCTAAAGTTTCTTCACACTCGTATTCCTTCCTTACCTGCCTCTGTCTCATGAGAAAAATGGCTTATATTTTCTGATGGAGTGTCTTCTGGCCCGGGGGAGAAGATTATCATTTGTGAACTCATCAGAGACATGCAGAGTCTGTCAACTCCCCTGACGATAGAGCGTCATAGCACAATCCCTGGTGGCCTGTGAATCGTAGTTTTCTGCAACAATCGGAGGTGGGTCCGCTGCAGTTTGTCATTTATTTAAACGATTTGGATAAGAATTGAGTAGGCATGTTTTGTAAGTGCGGGTGACACCAAAAATGCAACTACAGTCAACAGTGAAGAAACTTAGCTAATATTACAAAGGGATTTTGATCAATTGGGCCAAAGGGCTTAAAAGAGACAGATGCTGTTTAATTAGGATTAGCGCAAGATACTCTATTTTGGTAACGCAAACAAGGGCAGGACTTACACATGGGGCCTTGGGTCGTGTTATTGAACAGAGAGACCCAGAGGTTCCAGTCCATCGTTCTTTGTTTGACAGGTAGACAGGATATTTAGGAGGGTGTTTAGCACGGTTGCCATCATTGATCAGACCACTGAGTATCGAAGTTCTAATATAATCTTTAATATTCAGGACTCTTCTGGAGTACTGTGTCAATTTCTAATCACCCTGTTACAAGAAGGACATTATTAAATTGGACCAGGTTCAGAAAACATTTACAAGGTTAATGCCAGGACTGGAAGTTTTGACTTATAAAACAGACTGGGACATTTTCAGTGCAGGATCGGAGGATGAGGCATTGTAGACGCCTAACAAATCATATGGGACAAAGAGAGGTAGAACAGCAAATATCTTTTCCCTACGTTGAGGGAGTTAAAAACAAAGAGACATATTTGAAAGGCGAGGGGAGAAAGATTCAAAAGGGACCTGAGAGGCAATTTTCTTCCAAAAGATGGTAGCTCCGATGCTGAGTGTTCGACCAGAGGAAATGGTAGATGCAGGTACATTTCCATTTAAAAGCACAAATCCATTAACCCGAAGCGTTGAGAAGGATATGGGCTAAATGCAGGTGAGTGGGACTAATATTGTTTCCGAAACGTAGTGGGCATGGACAATTTTGAACGAAGACCTTGTTTCCGTGCTGCATCACTCTCAGACACTCTTGAAGATTGGTGTTCCAAATGATTCTCCCTTGTGTATTTTCCTGGGTGGCCATCTGCGCAGTGGAAACGCTGATCTTCAGGAATAACCTCCTCTGAGCCTCTGCTACTGCTTAACTTTAAACCTACAATTCTCGTTATCTATTGGACAATTCCAGTTCTCAGTGGTGGGTATAATGATCCTCGAGATAATCACTTGCTGCACTCTCCCAACCCAAAATATCCTCGTTTCTCTTTCTGTATGAGCAGCATGTATCGGTCATTATTTGGACCATTCACATGACCAAAATATTATCTTTCTGTATCTGTATACCTACCCGTATCCATGTGCATTCTTCTTGAAGTTGTTATATCTTCTCCCTTGTGTGAACCATCAGCTTTGTTAGTGAGAAATTCCACATTTCAAAGCGCTACTCTTTCGTCAGGTCTCGTCACAACACATCAGGCGAGATTGCATTTTCAAACTTCCCACTTTTTAAAAAATCATTCACAACAAGTGAATAATTGGCATTGCCTGCTAGACCATCATTCATTGTCTATTCATAATTTGACAGAGGAGAGTTAAGAATCAAACAGATTGATGTGGACCTGGAGTCACACGTAGTCCAGACCAGGTTAGATTTCCTTCCCGAAATGTCATCAGTGAACCAGATGAATTTTTCAAACAATGACCATGAGTGCCATGGTCATGACTGTACACATTGGTCACAGAGTCACACAGCACAAAACAGACACTTTGGTCCAACCAGTCCATGACGAACATGATTACAAACTAAACTAGTCCCACCTGTACTTTCCGGGCCCACATTCCTCCAAACATTTCCTATTCCTGCATCCAACCAAATGCTTTATGCAGTGTGTAATTCTACCTGCACCCGCCACTACAAGAGGTAGTTTATTCCAATGCAGGAATCATTCTCTGTGAAAAAAATCCCTCGCGTTTTTTTATTTTAAATCTCTCTGTTCTCCCCCTAAAAACGTGCACCACTAGTCATGAAATTCCCCTAAACATGGGAATAGACAGCTCCCTCTCCATTTATTTAACTGTGGTTTATTTATTAAATTCAAATTGCACTATCTGCCATGGCGACGTTTAAACCTCAAAACATGGGAGAAATTCTGAATGAAATGTGTGGAGTCAGTATCACAGGGACATTGCCTCCTTCTGACAGTGCTCCTGTGTAAAGGTCCTGGAGAAGGTGACCATCTCAACTCTATCTGTCTTTCTCTCTCTCGGGTTCTTCCCCATTTTCTTCCTCATTCCTAAGATTCACATAATGACTGCCCCGGTCGACCTATTGTCTCAGCCTACGCCTGTACTATTGAACTCATCTCTACCTCGCTCACCACCATCCTGCCCCCCTTAGTCCAGCAACTCCCCATCTACTTTTTTGACAACGCCATGACTATCACCTCCTCGAAGAATCTCGCTTCGCTGGCCCCCAACGCCTCATCATCACCATGTACTTCGAGTCCCTGTACAGGTCGATCCACCACAATGAATTTCTCCGAGTCCTCCAGTTCTTCTTCTCACGCCATCCCAGCTGGTACACTTCCACTGCCACTCTCATCTGCCTGGCTGAACTGGTCCTTACCCTCAACCAATGTTCCTTCCAATCCTCCCACTTCATCCAAACAAAAGTGGTGGGCATTGGCAACCGCATGGGACCAAGCTATGCTTGTCTGTTTGTCGGATCCGTGGAAACGTCCATCTTCCGCAGTTATACCGGCATCAATCCACATCTGTGATTCCGCTACAGTAATGATTGTATCGGCAGCGCCTCGTGTTCCCCCGAGGAGGTTGAACAGTTCATCAACTTTACCAACATCTTCCACGCCGACCTGGATCATCATAAAGTCATACAGATGTACAGCATGGATGCAGACCCTTCGGTCCAAACCGTCCATGCCGACCAGATATCCCAACCCCATCGAGTTTCACCTGCCAGCACCCGGCACATACCTTTCCAACCCCTTCATATTCATATACCCATCCAAGTGCCTCTCAAATGTTGTAATTGTACCAGACTCCACCAGATTCTCTAGCAGCTCATTCAATACCTGTCCCACCCTCCACATGAAAAAGTTGCCCGTTAGGTCTCTTTTATATCTTTCCACTCTCAACCTAAATCTATGCCCTCAAATTCTGGACTCCCTGATCCCAGGGAAAATACTTTGTCTATTTAACCTATCCATGCCCCTCATAATTTTGTAAATCTCTACAAGGTCACCCCTCAGCCTCCGACGCTCCAGGGAAAACAGATCCAGCCTGTAACAGCTTCTCTCCTCTTCCTGGACCACGTCATCACCGTCTCTAGCAAGTGTCTAATCACAGAGATGTTCTACAAGCACACAGACCCCCAAGTTCCCCAGAGTCCACCTCTTCCCATGCTACCTCCTGACAAAACACCATTCTTTATTTTCAATTAATCTGCCTACTCTACATCTGTTCCCAGGATGACCAATTCCAACTCGGAAAGACACAGAAGCATTCAATCTTCCACAATTACAACTTCTCTTCCCACAAATATTGACGATTCCCACCAGCCCATCTCTTCCACTTCACGCACCATTGCCCTTGAACACCATCCATCACAACGCAACAAAGACAGGACTCCGCAGTCCTGACTAAAGTCCGCATACAACTCATCATCTATGCTATTTCATCCACCTCCAAACGGACCCCACAACCAGAGTCATATTTCCCTCTCCACCCCTATCAGCATTCCGAAAAGACAATTCACTCTGCGAATCCTCGTCAGGTCCACACAACCCACCAGCGCACACGTTGACAACTTGCCCTGCCACCATAAGAAGAGCAAAATCTGCGCCCACACCACTCTCCTCACATCCGTCCAAGGCCCGAAGAAATCCTTCCACATCCTTCAGAGATGCACCTGTAAATCTAGCATTGTCATCTACTGCATCCGTTGAACCTGGTGTGGTCTCCTGTACATTGGAGTCACAGGAGGCCTTCTTGTGGATAATTTCAGAGAACTTCTTTGACACACCTACCAACCTCACCGCTCTGCAGCTGAACACTTCATTTCCCACTCCCGCTCCATCAAGGACATGCAGCTCCTGGGCCTCCTCCCCGTCAAACCTTTACCACCTGACGCCTGGAGGAGATATTCTGCCTCGGGACCCTGCAACCATATGAGATATATGTGAATTGCAACAGCTTCCTCATCTCACCTACCCCCACCTTATTCCAGTCCCAGGCCTCCAACGCAGCACAACACTGCGAACCCGTCCATCCCTTCCCCCTCTGATCTACTATCCTCTCACTCACCTTCATCCACCCACTGCATTACCGGCTACCTCCCAGCAACCCAACTTCGTCCTATTTATCTCTCAGACCACACCCACAAGTCTCATTCCTGATGAAGTTCGTCGAATATCCTTCTCCTCCATTGCTGCCAGACCTGCTCTGCTTTTCCAACACCAAACTCTCGAGTCTGATCTCCAGCATCTCATTTTCTCTGTGTTCTGTTTTCATTCCGTGCGAGATTTCCGCTACTTAACATGCACATGAACATTCGTCCGCATCCCATTTGCGATCTACTGCTTTCAAATGCAACACTGTTTCCAATACCATGTTTGAAAGTCGGGAGAGGTGAATTCTGAGATTGGCCAAGCTGTGTCAACATTCTGTGTTAGACATCAGGGATTATTTAATGGAGATTCAATGTTTCAAAATATCCACAGTATTTTGACATTCGTGCCCCTTAGTCGTTGTGTGCATGTGCGTGAGAAAGTGTGCGATCAGATCCCTGAATCATTGGCGAAAGGTTTTACGCTGCTAAAAGCATAGCAAGTCAGGCAGAAATCCGAGGATCAGGAAAGTAGATGTTTTGGGCACAAGCCCTGCATTCAGGAAAGTGAAATAGTGGAAGCACTGAGAGAAAAACAGGACAGATTTGCTGCATCGAATGATATCGACGTAGTCTTCTCTACATCAGGGAGACCAAGCTACAACTTGGTGAGTGTTTCAGAGAACATTGCTCGTCTGCACTCATCACGTCACTCACGACTGGAATGTTAGACATCAAACCAACAACTTCAACATCCCCTCACATTACCCCAGTGCATGAAATTCCAGAGCTTCCTCCACTGTCAATTCAACGCCACCCACTCACAGGAGGAAGGACACATCATCTTCCCCTTGGGTCCCGACAACTGCACCGCAGCAACATTGACTTCACCAGTTTCCAAATTTCACCTCCCTCACAACTTGCAAGACCGAATCCTCCAATGTGCACTGCCATGTTGATCTGACCTACCTGCCCATCTTACATCCCAACTTTTTTCTCTACCCTGCTGACCGACCTATCACAATCATCCCCTAACTACATCCAGGAACCGCCATCCGATCTACCTTCCATCAAGCCCCACACTCACCCGCACCTTCACCACATTTACATCTCAGCCCTATTCTCCCTCGACACTCCTGATGAAGGGCTTATACTCAAAACATCGACTCTCCTGCTCCTCAGATACAGCAAGACATGTTGTGCTTTATCAGCGAAACATTGATTTGACTCTGACTCTTCAGCATCTGCTGTCCTCGCTTTATTTAGTTCCTGAAACCCTTACTGCGAAGTCTCCATCACACACCGTACTGGGAATAAATTCCCCTCCTCAATCCACAAAGATCCGTGCGAATCTCTACCTATCTCCTTCATATCTACTTTCCCCCAAAGTCAACCCCACACTTCAATTCAATGCTCAGCCTCCTTCTCCAACTCACACCATCCTTATTGAAATGCCTGAAACGCCTTCCCTCCTGCTCCTTGTATGCTGCATGACAATATTTGCTTTTAAAAGGAAATGTCTATCATGAAGGGACCTAACATTAAGGTAATTCGTCCAAATATCTCGAAATTCGGTCCCTTCATGACAGACATTACCGCCATGAGAAAAAGAAAAGTGGCTGGCTATCCACATCTCTTTCGGCCTCTCAACCTCTTGTACACGTATATCGAGTGACCTCTCATCCTCCTCCCTCCAATGAGAAAATGCCGAGCCCCCTCAAGCATTTGTTTATGATATGCCTTCCACTCCAGCAGCATCCTGATAAATCTCCACTGCATCTTCTCTAAAGCATCCATATGTTTCCTGAAACGAGATGATGGGAAATGAACGCAATACTCCAAGTATGATCTAACCAGGACTCGACAGAGCTGCAGAACAACTTTCTGGCTCTCAAACTCAATCCGCCGGTAATGACTGTCAACACAATACAGGCCTTCTTAACAACCTTATCAATTTGGGTGGCAACTTCCAGGGATCTATGGACATGAAACCCAATATTCCTCTGTTCTTTCCCATAGCCAAGAATCCTGCCGTTAACCCTGTATTCTGTATTCGAATGCGGCCTTACAAAATGAATGACTGCACAGTTTTTCATTTTGAATACCACGTTCCACTTATCAGCCCAATTCTGCATCCGTTCAATATCTCCTTGCATCTTACACCAGCCCTCCAGATGTGAGATTTAAGGAGAAGCTGAATACACTGGGGCAATCTTCCCTGAACAAACGGAGACTGAGGCGTGACCTTATAGAGGTTTATCAAACTCATGATATGGTAAATGTGCAAGGCCATTTCCCATTCCACAGCCTTCAAAAGAATGGGAAAGGGGTCAGTGAGTTCTGATATAAAGAGGGTGAAGGGTTGCAGCGAGGGGAACGTTAGGTGGGATAGTGATAGAGGAACCAGGTAGGGAGTCCTTGTGATACCTCAGTTGAAAGAAAAATGGACAAATAAGGTCAGTTCAAGGAGGCGTGGAGGAGGGTAAGGTTTGTACATGGTCTTAGGTTGGGCGTTGGGAGCTAGAGAACATAGCGAGGTGGGTGGTGGAACTGAAAGTAGGAGGTATTACCTATCCCTCTTTCTCGGATTGGTCGCCTCTCATGTCCATCGTCCCTTCCCACCATTACACTGTTCTCCAATGATCATGTGCATGTGTCCATCTTGTTCTGAGGCCTAATCCCTCCATTCGCTTGGCTCTTTCTATGACCTTGCAACACGTTAATCTCCGCCCTCATTTGTCGATTGGTGTGCTTTCCAATTTTATTGTCATGTTCCTTCCAACCACAGTACCTCGTTGGTCCTCACCTGTTAGGATGAACATTCTCGACCCACCCCACATTCTTATCGGTCTGAGGATCGGTGCCTCATCGTGTCCTGCACATTCCCCTCCGTCGGATTGAACTGTACGTTGTCCATCAAAACGATAAACCCCGCCCCCGGTTTCTGAGTACTCTGCTACCAAGTCCATGTCCGACGACATTTCACCGATTGTTCTACACTACCGTTCATCGAGATTTCCTGCCTGTCTTCCATCTTCTGATTTGCTATTCGCCATTCTATCTTCTAATCTAAACGTCTTTTCCCATTCTACCGTTGTCAGGTGTTGGATGTGCCAATCCTGAGGCATGATCTACCACACATACAGCCATGGTGAATTTTGCAACCCAAACCCTGTCTATCTTATCTCTCAGAATCTTTTCGGATAACTCACTCAGCATAGATGTTAGTTTTACTGGTCTCTAGTTCCATGGTTTTCAATTGCAGCCCATCTTAAATAAGGGCCTAGTCTTTGCTAACCTCCAGTGTTCCATTCTTCCATCCTCTACAAAAGAAAAGAAATGTAACTTCCAGAAAGAAGAGACAGAACATCGTGACATCACTGAACCCCAGGGCATCAATGTGGACTTCACCAGTTTTCAAATTACCCCTCCACCACCTTACCGTAGTTTCAACCTTCCAGCGCAGCACAGTCCTCATGACATGTCATACCTGCCAATCTCCCTGCCCACCTATCCGCTCCAACATACCTTCTGACTGATCACCTCCATCCACACCCGAAATGACCAATTGTACTCTTTGCTAACTTCTCCCCAGCCACCCACCCCCACCCACGAATCTCCCCACCCTGAAATCTACCTGCTTCCATTCCTGGTGAAGGGCTTTTGCCCGAAATGTCGATATTCTGCTCCTTGGATGCTGCCTGACCTTCTGTGCTTTTCCAGCACCACTCTAATCTAAGCATCACAGAAAATTTGGCAGTGAGCGTTCCAGCGGGTCCTGGAGTGCAATCCGAAATAACTTTGGAAAGCTGTTGCTGGTGAGTATCAGGTAAGTTCTGCGAAATATTTATCGGATTATGCAGCTGCAGCTTTTTCAATTTAATGTTAACATTATTTGATGTTGTTTGGATTACTTATATACAATGGGAGCATGTGGCAGCTGGAATCCAAAGTACCGTCTACATTGTCCGATATGCGAACACTGAGAAAATGTTTGAGAATCGGAGATTATCGTGAACAGCATGGATAGAAATGTGGTCACACCACAGACTCAGATTCAATAAGACAGGTCAGGACGGCTAAGCGTGAAGTGCTGGAATCCTCTGTGGATGTTCTCCTGTAAAACAAACATAGCGTTTTGGAGATCAGCAGCATCTAATTTGCTGCAAATATGGTTGGCTTTGCTGCAGAGGGAGTGAAAAATGCGCACAGAAAAGATGTAATCTTTGGGCATTCAATTGTTAAGGGAATAAGTAGGTGATTTTAGGGTAGGTTGTGTCCCTTAAACGCGGATGCCATATATCCCTGAGCGGTTGCAGGACAATCCAGATTGGCCTGTGGTTGTGGTACATGTTGGTGCGAACAACGTAGGTTAGAAAAAATGAGGAGGTCCGAAAAGTAAAATATCGAGAACGAGGACGGAAATTAAAATGTAGGAGCTCAAATGTAGTTATCTCAGGATTGCAGCTATTGTCACGTGATAGTCAGAGCAGGAACAACAGGACATCTTTGAACAACACGTGGCTAAAAAGATGCTGTTGGAGATTTGGGCCAGTTCTGGGGTAAGTGGGACATGTATACATTAGACTGTTTATACCTCGTTGGGACTGGGACTGATGTCCTGATTCGGGGAAGGGACTGGTACTACTTATTAGACTGGTTGGGGAGCGTTTAGTCTCATTTGGGAGAGCAGTGGTAACCAGCGGAGTAGGGTAGTACATGCAGAAGTTGAGGAAGAGTTAGAAATCAAGGCAGACCCGAGTAAGGGTAAACCAGGCTTTGATTCACTGCTCAAAGGAGCAGGGGAGGTGTTCAGAAATGCACGTGTATCAATGTGAGAAATGTAATAGGCAAGGTAAGTGAACCGACAGATTTGGTGAGCACTTGTACAATGACTTTATGGTGATTACACAATTATTGCGATTTCTTCGTTGAAAGAGAGACAGCACCAATAGCTGGATGTCCCAGAATTGAGATATTTGTGGTGTGGTAGAAAAAGTTACAGAATGTGTGAGTGAGTTACATCCCTGCTAAAGGAGTATCCATTAATAATACGTGACGGACGATACATCACAGTATTCGTGCAGCGAGGCAATCTGTGTAGAACTCAGGCATGGCAAGTGTGAAATCATAATGTTTTTGATGAACGACAGGCCTCCTAAAATCCAGCGTGAGATAGAGGGGCGGCATGGTGGCTCAGTGTTTAGCACTGCTGCCTCACAGAAATAATGTCCCAGGTTTGATTCCAGCCTCGGGCAACTATCTGTGCGGAGTTTGCACATTCTCCCCGTGTCTGCGTGGGTTTCATTCGGGTACTCCGGTTCCTCCCACAGTCCAAGGATATGCGGTTCAGGTGAATTTACCATGCTAAATTGCCCATAGTTTGAGGTGCATTAATCAGAGGGAAATGGGTTACTCTTCGGGGTGTCGGTGTGGACTGGTTGGGCCGAAGAGCCTGTTTCCACACTGTAGAGAATCTAATCTAATCCAATATATGGATCATGTTTGGGAATATGATTTTAAAAAGGGAGGTGGTGATGGGTGATTTTCACTTCCCAAATTGGCTGGGAATCACTTCATGCTCGGGGCTTGCATTAGGTGGAATTTGTCAGGACAGTTCAGGAGGGTTTCTTCGCACAGTTTGTAAATATCTCAATCAGGGAAGACGTCAAACTGCACCTGGTCTTTGGAAATGAGCCTTGGGCCAGGTGAGTGAAGTTTCAGTGCTGAAGCGCGTTTCGGGAGTAGTGACCAAAATCTCATCATACCATAACACATTGGCACAGAAATTAAGCGATTTAGCTCATCGAGACAGCTCTGACATTCAAACAAGACTGATATGTTTCTAATCCCCACTCTCCCGCTTTCTCTTTGTAACCCTGGATTCCCTTGATAAACAAGAACCTATCTATCTTTGCTAAAATGTGCTCAGTACCTCGTCTGCACAGCGTACTTTGGCAGTGAGTTCCACATATTCATCCCTCTCTGGCTGAGGAAATATATCCATATCGCCTCCAAAATCATCTTCCATTTTCTCTGATTCTGTTAACATGGGCCCTCGTCTCTGCTACCACTGGTAACATATTTCCAGCAACCACTTTGTCCAGGCCATTCAGTGTTATTATTTTTTGATATAACGTGAGTCTTAAGATGCACACAGATGGGGATCACAGCAGTCCTCAGGTGACGGTGTGAAATTGGGGAAAGGTAAACTAACAAATATACGACAGCAAGTGGAAAAAAAATATTTTTGAAGCCGCGTGCTGAGTGGAAATCAACACGTGACACTTGTGAGTATTTCAACTGGCAATTGCTAAAAATTCAGGAGCGGCACTTTCCTGAGAGAATCAGAGGTGATGAGAAATGATTAGCAAGCAGAACGAAAGAGATTGCTGAGAGTTTTCATAAATGTAGTTATCATACATTTACAAAATGAAAGAGGGTAACCAGGAAAAACGTTAACCCTGTCAAGGACAAAGGAGCGAATCCAGGTGTCGAGCTCAGGGAGGTACCATGGCTGAGTAGTTCACATTGCAGGCTCACAGTGCCAAGGACCTGGGTTTGATTAATATCTCTGGTATCATCTGTGTGAAGTTTGCACATTTTCCACGGGTCTGCTCCAGATTCCTCCCACAATCTGAAGATGTGTACTTTAGGTGAATTGACCATACTAATTTGCCCACAGTGTTCAGGGATGTATAGGAAGAACGCGTTGTGTGCGATGTACTCTGGCGTGTCGATGTGGTCCTGATGGGCTGAAGGAACTTTTTCCGCGATGTAGAGTTTATATGATTCTAAAAGGTAAGTGAGTCCCGAAATGTATACCTTGTGTCAGTATTCACTAAAAAGAAGAAACTGGTGGTGAATGATCTCAGGTAACAGAGTGACAAATTTCTTCGCAAAGTTGCTATAAAAAGGAAGAGATTTTGAGCATCTTCAAAAACGTTATGGATAGATTAATCCCCCGCACTTGATGGGATCTTTCCAAGAATATTTTGGGAGGCAAAATACTAAATTGCTGGAGTACTGATAGACATTTTTGTATTCTCTTTGGCCGAAGACTAGGTTCCAGAGGACTGTAAAATAGCCAATGTTGTCCCATTATTTAAGAAGGGTCACTGGGATAATCCTGGAAATTGCAGACCTGTGCGTGTCGCATCAGTGGTCGGGAAATTATTGCAAAAGATTCCCAGGAACAAGATCTATGCACCTTTACAATAAAAGGTCTTATTAGCCATAAATAGCATGGTTTACTGCAGGTGTGGTCATTCCTCACTGACTTGATCGAGTTTTTTTTTTGCCGGGGAATGAAGATGATTGATGAGGGCAAAGTGATTGATGTTATCTACATGGAATTTATTAAAGCATTCGACAATTTCACCATGGCAGGCTGGTATAAAAGATAAATTTACGAAGTGTTAGGGGAGAT
Source organism: Chiloscyllium plagiosum (assembly GCF_037043375.1). NCBI lineage: Eukaryota > Metazoa > Chordata > Chondrichthyes > Orectolobiformes > Hemiscylliidae > Chiloscyllium > Chiloscyllium plagiosum. Next base: position 32,245,427 of record NW_028270179.1, read on the forward strand.
CTGGCAAGATGGATTCAGATTTGGCTAAGTCATATGAGGCAGATGTTAAGGGTTAATGGAGGCTTCTCAGAATGGAGGGTTGTCTCTAGCAGTGTTATACAGGGATCAGTGCTGGGATCTCTGCTATTTGTGATATGCATTAATCATTCAGAGGAAAACGTGGCTGGTCCAGTTAATAAGTTTGCAGACGATACTCAGATTGATGAAGTTCTGGACGATTTTCACGAGAATGCTGGAGTTTGATGAGCGATCTGTGAGAAGTTATAGGATTGTTAATGGGATGGATATGCAACTTATCAAGCTTTATCTATGGGTGGAGGGGGTCATGAGTTCAAGGTGTGTGGGTGGGTGGTGGTGAAGTTTAAATGAGATGTGCGAATAAAGTTTTTCAAACTCGTGTTGGTGAGTCCCTCGAAGTACACTTAGAGGAGATAGTTGAAGCTCCAGAAGGAGTGGCTGCTCATTAAAATGTGTTTGATGTGTTTTATTTTAATGCGACGCGTAATCATGAGAAATGCAGCGTTGGCGTTCAAATGCGGTGGAGAATCAGAATTTTGAACCAAACCTGAGAGAAATTGTGTTACATCACAAAACCAGAGGGGTTGTGAACTTTAATGAACTGATATCTAACACTCTCCCATATGCCATTCTTTCAGTCTTTCCAGTCATTTACCCAGTCTCGAGTTAAGTATTTTTCAGTAAATCCAACTGAATTTTTCGTGAGCCAGCTTCTCAGTTTAGCATACTGCACATGGACCTCAATGTCAATAAACGCGGCCAATTACAAAACAGAACCTCAAAGGAAAGACCTTCTACGTTACTATGTGAGCCAGGAGGGTGCTGACAAGGGAGAATGAAAATTGAAACTAGACAGATCAAACACGGGCGGTGTCTCTCCCGACACATTGTGAAAATGGACTATTATCGCAGTTAACATCTGTTTGCAATTCTCAGAATAGTCTTGGTGTCCTTCCAAATCATTTCCGTAAATGATCTCAATGTAAATGAAGTTAACTTAGAATATATGAAAACTGTAACAACCTGAACAACATGACATTCCTTGGAATATTGCTGCCCGTGGGAGGTTACTTCACTTACTGTATCCCCACTAATTTTGTCAATGCAATTGACATGTGTCTGAACAGTATGACTGAAAAAAAGACTTGGAGCTCAATTTGCTCGAGTGTGAGGCTAGCACAAAGATGAATGATTTCACTGTAACACAGCAAAATGGAAATTGCTACAGAAATTCAACAGACTTGAAAACATGTGTGGAGATATATTAACGTTTTAAATGCAGTGACCCTTCTTCAGCACAATTCTGATTAGGGAATTTGAACTGAATGAGGGATAGGCAGGGGCAGGATAGGGGATGAGGTTCGAATCTTTAATTAAGTATCATTGTTGAAAAAAAGCTGTGAGTTCTCTAATGACCTTTGGAGAAACAGACTTCCTTACTTTGTCTGTTTTACATGTGATGCAGACCCACGGCACTTTGTTTAACACTTTACTGTTCTCTGTCAATTTTACCAACAAATGCTAGTGCAGGCAGTGACACCTATATCGAGTAAATACTTTCTTTTGAATAATTCGTCGGAATGTGTTTGGCAGAATTGTTCCATGCAACAGATTAGCAGATTTTAATTTCCTGCTTATAGCTATAAAAGTAGCTGCCAGGGCCTTGAGCCGTCTCCCACCCTTCTGTCCCAGCCATTCTCTTTCCCCCTTACAACTCCAATAGTGGTCACCTTATCCGCTACCACCAGCATCAGCATTCAAAGGACCATTATCCGCCGTTTGTATCACTCGATCAGTTTACCACAACTAATAATATGTTCCCCTCTGGTCCCTTGTCAGACTTCCTTAAGGAGCATTCAAGCTCAGGTTCCCTGGTGTAATCTGTGACGATACTGTCATTTAAACAAGATAATGTTGTCCTATTTTTGTTAATGAGAGGTCGTATATACAGAGGTATCGACGGGTCCAAGAAGAGCCCAGCTTTTAAATGCCAGAGGAGTAGCTGATTTTCTCAGTACAGGTTGTTTCTAGTATGGTTTAGCTGGATAGGTCACAAAATGCTGGGTTCCAGGATAGGTTGCCGACTCCAGAAAATTTTTCCTGACTGATGTTTTCTCTGAAATATTTTTGAACGTTGTTCCTTCCTGCCAATAAGAATTTGTTTTCAAATTTACATTTTTGCTAATAGTTCTGTTTCTGGGATAATTCTTGAATTGGAAAAGTTCCTTGGCTCAGTTGCTGTACCGGGCCAGTTAAGATTTCCAATACCTAAGTTTATCTAAATTCCTTGTTCTTTTGGATGTGTTTCTACAGTTGTGTTTAAGTAGATTCTGTTTTGCTTAAAGCCGAGTGGTTTGACCAGCTGCACCACACCTGGAATATCCACTTCGCATCTGCCTATAAAATATGAAAAATTTGGGTCGAGGCTACCGACTTAACATATTTTTGAGGTGGTCTGGCCTTGCCCATAACAACTCCTTCTTCTCTCCCAAATCGACTCTGCAGTCTCATTGCACATATCTGCACTGCACACTGGGGAACTGAAACGCAGACCATGTTACTGTGTTATGTACAATTAGCTTCTGTCTACAGACATGACCATTCTGCCCTTTATTTCAACATACCATCGAATTTTCGGGCGATCGTTCCTGTCTCAGGCTTGTTGCAGTGAAAATCAGTGCAATATGGAAATCAGTACATCTTTTACCGAATGGGAATACTGACGCTTTATATCGAGCTCAACAATCATTGAGATCGAGCACCTTCCTCTATGATTTTCGCCAACCCCACACACCAGGCATCATCATCATCTCATGTCCGGATCCCACAAAATAGCCATCGTCAGCCACTTGTAGTACTCATTGCGCCAATGCAGTCGCTATAAGAATTCCCTTTGTCCTGATGTCTTTTCAAAGAGGAGTTTTTTTTAAGATTACATTAGATTACATTACAGTGTGGAAACAGGCCCTTCGGCCCAACAAGTCCACACCGACCCGCCGAAGCGAAACCCACCCATACCCCTACATTTACCCCTTACCTAACACTACGGGCAATTTAGCATGGCCAATTCACCTGACCCTGCACATCTTTTGGACTGTGGGAGGAAACCGGAGCACCCGGAGGAAACCCACGCAGACACGGGGAGAACGTGCAAACTCCACACAGTCAGTCGCCTGAGGCGGGTTGAATGAGACCTGGCTACTGAAGACCATTCGAGCACTCAGCTTCCGAAGCTTTGACCTTATTTTTTAATCTTGGCAAAAATAGAACAACCTGAGTTGTATCACAGAGGAAACGTTCTAGTTTCTTCCTGCTTTTCCAGTCTCGATTTATTCGGACGCTGTTGGAGTTTCAAACATTTGAAACCTTCAGTGAACATCGCTTATCAGCTTTTTGACTACATTTTGATCAGATTTTTCATCCCATTCTGGACTGGAGTATTGCATGTCACAATCTGTGCTTTAATTTTCCTTTATTTGCCAAGTGATCTGTTCACAGAGTGTTTCTATATTGGAACAGTTTTAAACGAAACAGAATTTAATCACTGACTACCGGAAAAACCATGAACAAAAGTGAACACGATATGGAATAACATAACCTATCTGACAATCCTTTTTACCATATCGCAAATTAATGATGGTGTTCGAAATAAAAACGTGCATAATTCCAGTAAACACTCCATTGGCAATGAAGGGCAAAATCAAACACAGGTCTTTACAAGAGAAATGGCAGAGAACAAAATGACCAACATGGAGCTGCTTCCTTGGGTCTCCAGATAAAACCTGATTATCGGTGTCAAACAGACTGGTTCTTAAAAAAAAAAAGCAGGAACGATCAGATTCAGTCGACAAGGTTGGAGGAAGTAGAGGTGAACATGTGTCTCACCTGCCTCGCACTTTGGATGGAGTTGAGGGAAATGCTTTAATGACAGCTGTTGCATCTTTTGCAGAGACAGTGAAAAGTGCAGGTGGAGGAGAGATGGAAGGAGTGTGGCACGAACCAAGGATTTGCAAAGAAAATGGTCCTTGTGGAAGGCAGAGATGCGTGGTGAGGGCAAGATAATCTGGGTTGTTTGGGACCTTTTGAGGAGTTGGAGGAGAGTGTTTGAGAACAATGGAACGTTCCCATAATCCCAGAAGTCCTCCTGTTTTTCATACACCGTCTACATCCCATCAGACGGATAGCCCCCATTGCATTGACTACATTCCTCACTCCACTGCTCTCAGCAACTCCCACCCCCGCTATCCAGATAGGCCTCTTGACGCTGATGCCTCTCTTCGGAATTTTGCCAGACATGTTGATTTTCTCCATTAATTCTAAATTGAAAATGCAACAAAATATACTGTCGTACAAATTAGAATTGGTGAGAGTGTCCAGTTTCCTCCACATGTCATCCGTTGTCTGAAGAGTCCTGTCTAATTTCTCATTGACGACATCTCTCCCATAATGTGTCCATGCAATAGCATATTCTGATACAGTGTCCGCGAGAATTGTAAAAACATGTGATCATGCCGTAATGCGTTTCCGATTAAATGAATTTGATTGATGTTTTCAACTAGACTTCTTCGAATTCAGTGGCTGAAATGGAACCATCTGTTTTTCATATGGATGCTTAAATTCTTAAACATAATAACTTAATTTTTTGACTGCGGGATGTGCTGTACCGACTGGAATAGGTTGTGTTCACTCAACAAATTATGAAGTAAAAATAAAACAACATACATACCGAATGTGCTCTGGAATGTTCAAGATATGTGAATGTAGGAATGAATTTTGTTACATTTTATAAGAAACAAGGCAAATTTATGATGGAGAAAGACCTGAAACTAAAACCGTGAGGGCAGAACCATTTCTCGACGAAATTTATTTTCTCGACTTCTGTCGAAATTTATTTGGATTAATATCCACGGAGATTTTACCATATTTTTAAGCTCTGCTCTGAATTTGTTCTGGGTCGCTGCATAAATACAAGGATTCAGTAAGCAAGTAAAAAACTTCAAGATGTCTCCCACTTCACTGGCGATAAATTCAGGAGTTGTGAACTTGCCTTTGTAATAAACCGTATTTGTTATTTTTGTAACACCTAAACTCACGGCATTTGTCAACCAGAGCAAGAGAAAACTTACTGATACTGAGAATAATAAAATGATGGATTTTCTGCGGTTCTCCAATTCTGAGTCACACGGATTTCCACTCTTGGAGCTGCGGAGTTCAGTGCGGGTTCTATTCGCCAGTACAATGCGTTGGACAGTTAATGTATTGCATAAGGCAATCAAAGTGAAGGGAATCCAAATGACGCAGGCGCTGTAAAACCAGACATAACCTACACCTGCAGAAGATGAAAAAAATGCTGCACTTGACCGGCAGCCCCACTGCACGTTGTTAATAATTTTCTCAGGTTCATAAGCAAACAAAACCGGAAGTTCTTTCATTACGATCACAATGGTTTTCGTAATTACCAGAATGATTGCAGTTCTTTCGGTGCAATATTTTGTTTGGATTTTTTGGCAACAAATCATGACAAATCGATCAAATGTGAAAAAAACAAGGCACCAAACAGATAAATCGGGAGTGACAGCGGTCATGTATATAATGACTCTGCAAACAGGAGTACGGGACAGAAATGAAAAAGGGAAGTAGTAACTGCAGATGTGAAAGAATATTACATTGTTGACCAGGACCAGCAGATCCGTTGTTGCCATGGCCACCATGTAAACAGTGATACATTTGGAAAGACCACAGTTCCTTTGTGAAAGAATCCAAATTGTGGCCAAGTTCGCTATGAGACAGAAAGAAAAGCAGTGAATAATATGTCAGTGCCTGATTGAAATGAAATATTACAATGTCAGTCAATTTCATGTGCTTAACAATATCCAGTATATATTTTGTCATCTATCGCTGAGATTAGCTTGAAAGGGTGACAAGGCAATCCAAATATACACGGAATCATTAAGGAGCATTATTATCGCACGAGAGAGATGAAGCAAAAACAGTGAATATAACGCAAGGTAGACAAACCTGTTCCACAAGTTAGGTATTAAAAAACGGTGTCATGAAAGAAGTTGATTCGCAAAACTAGTTTTAAAAAAAGCAGGATCCACTCACCAGGAACAGCTACAGATGCAAGTAATGGGTAATAAAGCTCTTTCACCAGCAGAATTGCAGGCTTCCCCATTTCATGTGACAGAGTATGGTGTCTGCAGAAGCTGAAATTCTTTGAGTACACAGAGCAGAGGGAGTCGAAGGGAATCTGTATTTGTACATACTTCAATTCTTCGGGGAAATCACTCAGTTACATAATCACATTCATCAAACCAATAGAATCAGGGGGGGTTATTTTGGCTGAAACAGTCGGTATAATAAAACAAGAAATGCAAAGTGGAGAAAATTCTAGCGTATATCTACTATAATTGCAATAGGCATTCTTCACGTTTGACCTTGTCTCTGGGGCTCACAGACGGAATATCATAAACTATTGAAAACCCGATTGACTCTATCATAAATTAATGAAGCTGCTCGAAAAAAAAAAGTGTATTATCCCCATCATACCCCCTGGCAAAAAAAGGTAAGATCAAACACAGCATTTTACAAGAGAAATGGCAGAGAACGAAATGATCAGCATGGAGCTGCTTCCCTTGAACCACAGATAAAACCTAACCAGCAGCGCCAAACAGACTGCTCCCTAATAACCTCAGGGGAGAGGGCTCGCTACTCCCCACTCATTGTATAAGTTTTTTGAAAAATAAACATGCTTAAAATATTTTCAAATGGATAGATCCAGACATATCAGAACCTCTGCCTTTACGATGTCTCTGAAGGAAACGGCAACACAGCATTGTAACTGAAGCAGCATCGTTCACTATCTCTAACTATCATTTACTCTCATGGACCCCTTCTCTCCACTTCCCACATTCCATGTTGTGCAAAAATAAATATTATTTTCCAAGCTGCGATCAGAGCTGAAGTAGGGCCACTGGAGTGGAAACTTTTACCGCGATTTCACTGCAAAGAGGCTGCCAACCTGCTGAGAATTTTAACCGATTCCTGCTTTTGTTTCAGAATTCAAATATCCACAACTCTTTCAGAATTTTGCCTGATGTGCCTTGTCATTTGCATCAGAACTTCTCGGTATCATTGCAATTCAGGGCTGCTTCACTTTTTCTCATTGCTGTCCCTGTTTATGCTTTTAAAAACAAAATCGAGAAATAAACAGAGTTTGGTCATTACTTTTAGATTGAGCGATAATGTACAACCGTAATCCATTTCATTATCCTTCTTCTTATTCAATTGATCAGAGTTGATCCTTGGCTTTATTTCAGTTTATTGAATATTAGACACTTATCTGCTTCTGGATAATTAAGAATGAGCAATGTTTACTGGTCCAGCCAGCGATACCCTCATACCATGAATTAATAAAGAATAAAAACACTTTACATTCTGCTCCAACTAACAGCTGGTAGATGGAGCAATTTATACAATTTTTATTTTCACAATCATTTTTGTGCCTTACTTTTAAACCCATTCTCCCACTACATTATGCCAGTCACCATTTGTTCTTCTGGTCTACTTATCTACACCCATATGTTTCTGATTGGTTTTCAGACCAGCAGGCACCAAGGCATGTTCTCAACAATACAGTCACAAAGTGGTGTCTTACCTAAATGTGTGTGAACAAGACACTTTTCATTTCACTTCCTGAGAATGCGTGTTCATTATAATTTCCCTTAATGTAAGATCGTCTTGTGAACTCCAATAAGTCTGTCACATGTTCAGACTAAATGTTCTCGACGAATGAACATAAATTTAACATTGTATTTTCTCCCCGATATTTTCGCTTTGAGAACCATTCCACTCGTGCACGTTCTTCCAAGCATTGATCCAAACTGATGTGCAGGTGCCTTTATAAGGCTAAACAATCCAAGATTATTGACTCATTCCAATATTTTGAAGTAATGTTGCAACTGCTTGATTTCGCCTTTCTCCTTCGCAGTTTGGAATATCTATTAGCTTTCAGCAGTGATCTTGCAAATCTTTGCCTTGAAATATCTGTAATTACGTTATTTTGTCTTTTGTGAACAAATTTCGACAGCGTTGTTCGATCAAAGCTGACACACCCTCTGCTAGCTCACGCTGCCTTACTGATTTGTAGTTTTCTGACTAGACACCAGAGCCTGTGCTTTTTTGACGAATGTGGAAAAAAAGGCAAAATAACCTTTATAAAGTAGCAAAATCATCAGATTGTGGAGAAACTGGCGGTAGTTTCACTGGACGGTTACAACACCTCAGGCGAAGAGATAGACTGAAAAGGTCGCACCTGTGCAGTACTTACAATTTGGAGTAGGGAAGTGATCGTCCCGTCCCCAAACTTCTGACGACATAAACAGAGGTAAAATGGCAGGTTCACAAATGGATCGAAACACTTTATCAGTGTAGCATAGTCTCACTCGTATTAATCTCAATCCCTGTGCCAATGAAAGCCAAAAAACCCGACCCCTTCTTACACCCCTGTCAACTTTCATATTAAAGTTGAGCGTACTGTGGATGAGGACAAAAGATTCCTCCATTCCCCCACACTGAAAAAAATCCGATCTTTAACCCTGTGTTCTGAATTCAGTTTAGATTTACCAAAAAAAATCAATGCACACTTTTCCAGATTGAACGCAATCTGCCACTTCTCAGCCCAGCTCTGCATCCTGTCAACGTACCGTTGTAACCTGAAACAGGTCTCCACCCCACTATCTGCAACCTTCGTGTCATTGGAAAACTTACTGACTCACCCTTGCACTTCCTCACACAAGACATTAATCAATATCACATCGAGAAGAGGTCCCAGAACCGATCCTTGCGTATCACCACTGGTCACTGAGCTCCAGACTGAATACTTTCAATCAACCGCCACTCTCTTTCGAATATGGGCCAACCAATTCCGTATCCAGTTAGCCAAATTTCCCTGTATCCCAAATCTCCTTACTTTATTAATGAGCCTACAATAGGGAACCATATTAAACGCCTTGCTTAAATCCATGTACATCGCATCCACTGCTCCACCTACATCAACGTGTTTTGTTACATTCTCAAAGAATTCTGTAAATCTTGTGAAGCATGATCTGTCTCTCACTAGGTCTTGCTGACTATCTTTAATCAAGATGTGATCTTCCAAATAATCGTAAATCCTGTTTCTCATATTATGAAGGTGCAGAGGTGTACTGTACCTTTAAGAGAGTGAAGGATTCAGCAAGGACACAGAGTGGTGCAAAATTTATAATGTAATGTTTGGTCCAGCAGTTAACATACCGGGGCTGTGATAAGACCAATAAAAATTCGAATTCGTCCAATAAGTTTAAATTGTACACGAAATTCTAAATATCAATAAAGTTTGCATTTGGTATTTAGACAAAATTTAAGCCAATGGAACGATCTGATTCTCTGGGGTATAAATATTAAACAACTTGAAGAGTTGGGAACAAAATGCCGAAAGACTAACAGGTGTATGCTACGAGTCAGAACTCTCTGAGAGGTACCTGTGCAGAGAAGGAGTTTGCACAGAGAAAAACATCGACACAGACCTCGATGGAGAATCTATAGTGGAAGATACCAAGAAAATAATCAACATCTGGCTGGTTCTGAGATTTGAATTTTTATGTAAATCTTAATCGGTGGTTTTATTGGACCAGTCAACGAGAGGGAAATATGTCAGAGAGAGGAGATGCGCATAGTTGAAAGCTAATTATTCTCAGTTAGACTTTTTTAAAAAAACAAGGTTTTTATTTTAAATTTTGACTATTATGATAGCCCTTGGTCTATCATAATTTTAACAGTTTACAACACGGGTTAGCCTCTTTTCTGTGTTGCTTGTTTAAATTAGCAATCAGTGACTGTCATGTCGTAACAGTTTGGAGGCTTTCGTCCTCTATTTAAACTGTTTTAGATAGATCCAGTCTTAGTTTTGCAGTAGATTAGACACATGTGAATATATTTGGGGCTATGAATAATCCCAGCAGATTTAAACACTTGTTTTGATTTTTCGCTAAAATGTAGGTGATACAATTTTTCCTTAATTTCGCTGACTTATCGTTGATTAAATTATAAGTGAGAGAAATAGCTCTTAAAATTGTTGAATACTTTCTGAGATTTTTTGTTGATTCTCAAGTTTGCCACGGAAGTTTAGAAGGCAAGAAAAAGGCGATACTTTTAGAATTAGGAAAGAAATTGCACTTGGGTTTAACCAACGAAGCACAACGCAAGTTGAAATGAAAAGTTAATTACTCAAACACTTAGATATGCCAGATAAACAGACAAGAGGTAGAAAAACTGAAATTGATATTGAGGAAATTGAGTTAGAGTTTAGACACAGGAGAAAGGGAGAGTGAAGAAAAAGAAAGCGAGTAACTTCTTAGGTTAGCAAGAACAGAGAGAATTTGACCTTGAGAAGTTGCGACACATTCGCACAATGTAGTTGACAGGATGGCGATTGAAATAAAACTTAGTAATATGTACAAATGTGTCAACATTATGCTACATTTCGATGAGAAAGGTGGCGAAGCCGTCATTATTTGATTAACACATATTGGCTCGTTAAATTGAGTAGTCCGAAGATTTATGGGTAATGCAATTTCAGATTAAGCTGGTAAGCAGAGCTTTTGAGATATTTGCTGCGCTGTTAGATGAGGGGTCAAGTAATTGTGAAGAGCTGAAACAGGAGATTGTAAGTGCTTATAAATTGGCACCAGAAGTATACAGGCAGCAGTTCAAAACGTAAAGAAGGAAACCAGGTCAGCCTTCTGTTGACTTTGAAAGAATGAAACAGTCACTTTTTTTATAGATGGCTGCGTGCTTTAAAAAGAGATAAGACCATTGAGACTCTCGAAGAGATCATTCTGCTGCAGGAGTTTGAAAACTCCCTTCTCGAGTTAGTAAGAATTCACGTGGAGGAGCAGAAACTTCAGGAAGTGAGAAGGGCAGCAGGATTACGAAATGAATCAATGTTGGTGAAGTTCTTCCTTTGAGGGGGATCCGTCCCCATGAAAGAATGAGAAGAGAGAACTGATAAGAATTTACCACATGTTAAAGAAGCCCAAGGGGTTGAAACGGAGGTGAAAGGCTTCATCTGTTTTTACTGTAATGGAGTGGGACACAGACAATTACTGTACTGGTGGTTTCAGAAGGGCACTGGGAAAATATGTTTTCAGTGCCAGAAGGTCGAACACGGACGGTCACATTGCTGGTCGATAAAGAAAGTCACTGTGGGAAAATATATTGAAATGAAGCTTGGTCAGTAGTTTTAGTGAAGTTAGAAAAGGAAACCCCAGTGGAGGAGCTGCAGAAGAGCGCACAGCCTGGGCAGGGGCTTGAAATGGAAGTCGTACCTGATCTCGACAAAGAATGAACTTCTTGGCAAAGTTTTCTCAGAAAGAACACGGACAGAAGGACGAAAATTTACAATTTTGAGGGATACAGGATCAAACCAGACGCTGTAACGATTAGATCAGCGAATATGCATTCTTTCTGATCGGTTACCCGAGAGTGTGATAATTTGTGGGATAGATGAACAGAAATTTAGCTTTCTCCTATATGAGATTAGGTTATTGTACTAACTCAAGACTGGGGAAGTAACAGTGGGAATGACTGACAGAGTGTCAGTTCCAGTAATTCAATTTGTTCTTTGGCATGATTACCAGGATCCAATGTGGAGTGACACCTCTTGTTGTGCAGAAATCCAAGGAAGACCAAGGAACTGAAGAGTCAAAACAGAAACATCTTGGTATTTTCCGAGGCTGTGTCATAACCAGATCCCACCATCATAAGTCAGAGCACGAAGCAAAAATAAAGACAACGATAAAGCAATTGAGGTTCAGTTCACGAACACACTGTTTGACGTAAAGATGCAGGAAAAACCTGAACAGGCAGAGGGTCAGGCGGAAGTGCTTTGTCCTGAAAGGGTAAGAGGCTTGCAATTGCAACACAAGATGATGAAATATATATATATATATGTGGATGCATACTTTGATAAAGAGGGAGAGAATATTGCAGAGGGTAATTATCTGAAACATGGAATCTTAAGATGGAAATGGAGACTATAGCAGGTTAGTGCAAAGGAGTCATGGGACGATGTGCACGAGATTGCTTTGCTAGTAGCATACAGACAGGAGGTATATGGGTCCCACATTAACTACAGATAGGACGTCACCTGGGATGCTAAGGACTCAGGCTTAAGAACAAACCAATGTTGTTGGCCTGAAATGGAATTCGATCCAATTCCCGCCTTCGAAGAACCTGTCACACGGGTTCCAATTGAAAGTATTACTTCCCACCCGAGACTAATAATGGGAAGTGATAATTGTTAACTGTAATGGATATGCCTACCAGTGTTCTTGAGGCAATTACACTGTAGATTATCAAGGCAAAAAGGGTAAAGGAGGAGTTAGTAGCTTTCGTCATAGTGAATGGGCTGCCCAGAGAGATTTTTTTGGACCAAAGGTCAAATCCTATTCTAAGTTGTCTCAGGATGTTATGGTAGCTTAGGTATATAACACTTTAAATCCAGTGCATAGACCTTGACTCGCAAGGAGCATCAGACCTTGTTGTGAGCAGACTGTTAGGATTAACGGAAATTATTGGGCTAAATGTATCCCAATCGCATTGTTTACAGTTATAAATAAAGCAAACAAAACGACTCAGTGCACTCCCTTCCAGTTAATATTCGGTCGTAAAGTGAGAGGTGCTTGAGGTTAATTCAAGAAAAAAAATGGCAGGACTAAACTGGGTGATCCCATTGTTAGATTCAGTATCGTTGAGAGGGAGACTAAATCGAACAGGTGAGTAAACAAATAACACTGCTAAAGGGGTCAGTATTGAATGAAGCAGGTGGCAGATCAAAGCTTTGAGACCCTGAAATTTTCCCGAGGGGATGACGTGGTAGTACTCTTTCCCGTGACAGGAGATCACTTCAAAGTGAAGTTTAGTGGCCCCTATCAAACTGAGAAAAGGTTGAGCGAGGTATACTAACTAGTAAAGATGTCAGATAGGAAAAGAAAGAATCAGTCTGTCATTTGAACATCTTGTAACCGCTTTATACGAGAAAGAACTGGAAAAAGACGTGTTAGATATTGCCCCGTAATGTGAGGAATCAAATCCAGATCATATAGTTTTTGATGTGCCTCAAAATAGATTCAAAAGTGAAGAAGATCTTGAGGAGTGGGATAGGTCAGTAAACTGCCTGTCCCAAGACCATGGAACGTAATTGAAAGATTTGTTGAAGCAGTTTCGGACATAATGTACGTATTGTTGGGGGAGGACAAATGATATTGTATATAAAGTAGATGTAGATAATACTGCTGCAATGAAACTAAACCCTAACAGCTTAATCCTTTCAAAGCCAGACAGATACCAAAGGCGTTAAAGGCCATGCCTGAAGAGGATACCATCAAACCAAGCCAGAGTGAGTGGAGTTCGTTGATTGTCTTAGTTCCAAAACTAAGAGAGGTGACAGAACAATTCTGCGTGAGTTATTGGAAGGGCAACGCCTTTACAAAACCAGACTCACATCCCATTTCTAGATTGGAGGACTATATCGAGAACGTTAACAAGCCAGTCTCATCAACAAGGTGAACGTATTGCATAGTTATTGGCAGGTACCTTTGTCAGGGACAGCAAAAGAAATGTTTGCACTTGTAACACCAAAAGAACTACATAAGTTTAACTTGATGGCCTTTGGAATGAAGCATGCACCAGCCACATTCCACAGACTCATTAAAGGAATTGTGGCTGGGTTAGCAAACTGTGCAGTCTGTGTGGACGATGTTGTGACCTTTAGTAAGTTCTGGAAGAGTCTCATGTTACAGTTGGAGAGCACTTTGAATGACGACCAAAAGCAAAACTCATGGTAAACTTTAACAAATATGAATTCGTTAAAGCAGAGGTGACGTTCTTGAGGCATAACACCAGTCATGGAAGGTTGACCCCACGGAACGTAAACACGAAGGCCATGGCGGAATTTCCATGACAAACCTCGAAGAAAGCTTCGATTCTGAGGATCAGCGTATTCTATCAGATGTTTGTTCCAAACATCAGAAGTGTAGTGGCACCATTAAACTTGCGGAAGAAAAACACTCAGTTTCAATAGACAGAAAAAATGCCAGGAGGCATTCGATCATTAGAAAGCATTGTTAATCACCAAACCAGTTTCACCTGCACCAAGCTTTTCAATGCCTTTTATAATCGACATTGATGATAGAGACATCAGAGTTGGACAGCAAGATGAGGATGTGATTGAACTGGCAGCTTGCATCACAATGTGAAGAAACCTTTAAGAGGGCAAAACACAGATAAAGGATCTCGCTGTTCCAGACACCATGTATCAGTGCGAGAGGCCACCAATCACTCTCCGTGAAGTCACCCAACCACACGAGAAAAAGGATAGGCAACTGAGTGCTTCATGGCGACTCGTTCCCCAGCACACAGTCACAAGCAATAAGTTCAATACACTTCCAACTTCCTCCTCAACTCTGCAATCCGACATTTCTCTGATTATTATTAATCGCTTGGTTATCAAGAGTGCACCTAACAATTTAAATTTCCTCCATTCGCTACCACATGAGGAATTGAGAGAGAAAAATACGTTTCCTGAATCGCGTTTCAAAAAGAAGCCCCGTTATTTTCAAGATATTTTCCTAATTTCCTGACTTTGAACTGCGCAATCACAACTTTGGTATGAATATAGAATGCATAATTCGTAAATTTGCAGATGACTTGAAATTTGGTATTACTGTTGAACGTGATATGGATCGTTTCAACAGACTGTCTGATATTGATCAGCAAGTAAATTGCGCACAGCAATGGAAGATACAATTAATCTCTAAAGCTGCAAGGTGATTCATTTTGGGGTGTTTAATATGCGAAAGATGGAAAGAACGAATGGTAAGTCGCCAGGGAGCACCACCGAACAAAGAGATCATGGTGTATGAGGCAATAAATCCCTTCATATGTCAACACGGTTCGACAGAATGGTTAGGTGAACTGGCTAAGCTGAATTGGTCATCGTGTTCAGGGCTGTGTTGGTGAGGCACATTAGGTAGGGGATCCGTACCGCAATAGTGCAGAAACATTGGTCTAGGTGGGATACCTGTCGGAAGGCCAATGTGGGCATTTTTGGAAAATGGCTGGTCTCCACACTGTGGGGATTCTATGATGAAGAAGAAGCCATACAGGAGCTTGATTTCTTCAGCAAGTGTGAGGAATATCGGAGCAGAAAAGTCCTGTTGCTTCATTTTCAACCATTGATTCAGTCACAGATGGAAAACTGTGTTTCTCTCTGTTCGCCACATTGCAGAGGATATGGTTGCATCGGGATGTGTGCGGGCAGATTCACCACGATGTTGCAAATAACTATCTCAGTTATGAGGAAAGACTGGGCAGTCCGTCTTTGTTCCCCTTAAGGCACATGATGCCGTTGTGGGTCTACTTGCGATATACAAAATTAAGAGAGTTATTGGTGGCTCAGATTTTGAGAATATCTTCCACATGGGAGACACACATGAGAACACAGTGTATAAAGTTAAAGAGTGGAGAAAGAAGTATGAAAAACCTACAATTCTCCCTCTAATCATAACGAATCATATATACAGCTCTATCATATATTACTTTCAATCGGACAATCTCCAAATACCATCTCATTCATTTTCTATATCTGTGCTGCTGCCTTCAAAACACCATCAACATTCCCATCACTGTGCCTCTCATCTTCTGTAATTCTTTGCCTCCCAACATTCTTCGTGAGCATCTTGACCTGTGATATTGCTTCCTCAATTTCTGTCTTGCTATGATACGTCACATCCTCACAGCTTGTACAATTGTTCACCTCACTATGTGAGAGCATATAGACTGTTTTAGAAGCATCACAGGCAAGACAGCTATTAAACATTGACCGAGACAAGCACTCTCCTAACATTTGTTCTGAATGCCCGATAAAACCCACTAAATCCCAAGAGATGTAATATTTCGCTCTTTATCGGGGAATGGGGAACTCCACACTTACCCCTGGTTTCACATTCCTTGGTGCATTTCTGCATATCCAGTAACACGGCCCAGGATAATAACTTGGACATTCACGAATTTATTCTGAGTCAGCTTTGTCAAAGAGCCTGCCTCGGAAAGTCAATCGAATCATTTCAGTAAATTCTGAAAATTTCTATTGCATGTGTGACAAAAAAAAACTAGTTCTTCAATATACACTACGCAGTTGTGTAACACGGAAATGGCTTTATTGCTGTGTCCCTGAAATGTGATGCCACATTTTTCATACCAACTAACATGAATTAAATTGATACAGTACATTCCTTGTTATAAAAAAACAAAATTATCTTCACTTTTTTCAGATAAAGGGCACCCATCAGCATCATCTGAATATATTTCTGAGATAAAAATATATCTAGCGTTTCTGACCTTTTCAATGCAAAGTTTTAATGCGGAATCGGATATGAATCACATTTTGTACGTGTAGTGGTTTTGCAATTGTTTACTGATTGCTTGATAAAATGATAGCAGAGAGAAAAACCTGAACTGGGGGAACTAGCCGCTCGCCATCATGATACATATGTTTTGATGGAGATTTTTCCCGGCATTCGGAATCTCTGTCTTTCTGAAAAAAGAACTAACGTCTGAATGACCTCATAAAAGAAGCGGAATTGTCACTCATTTGTCAATTCAGGAAATGACCTATCAGTATCCAAGATTGCCTTCATTTTAAAACGCCTGTAAGCTAACACTGTTATTACACTCCTACACATATATATCACATTGAGTATAACCATGCAAACAAGATCTACGATGGTCTACCTTCTTATCGTTTTCCAGCAAGTGAATCGCTGACGTCCACGTACTTGCAATAATTGACAACTTGAATGTTTGTGTTATTAGGTGTGGTTAATACTGGGGCGATGGTTACCACAGCTTTCAAGCAGTCAAGTGCTTTCTGACATTCTGTCGTTCACTGAAACGTCTTGCCTTACTTCAGTCATTCAGTAAGTGCAGCAGCTACATTGCGAAAGCATGGTGCGAAATTCCGAATAAAATCCTCTTAACCATACGAGCATTGACATTGCTTTTCTCGTCGATAGCAATGGAAAGTTTCCACTTACCTTTGTTTTTACATTCCGTAGGGGCAATTGTCTATGTCCAATAATATTCCTCAGGAAGTTAACTTGAGCTTTGGTGAAGTTACTGATGAAACTTTATTGCTGGAACAGCACAGCAGGTCAGGCAGCATTCAGGGAACAGGAGATTCGACGTTTCGGGCACAGGCCCTTCTTCAGGAATGAGCAGAGAGTGTTCAGCAGGAGAAGATAAAAGGTAGGGAGGAGGGACTTGGAGGAGGGGCGTTGGAAATGTGATAGGTGGAAAGAGGTCAAGGTGAGGGTGATAGGTCGGAGTAGGATGGAGGCGGAGAGGTCAAGAAGAAGACTGCAGGTTAGGAAGGCGGTGCCGGGCTGGAGGGATTCGGATGAGACAGGGTGGGGGGAGGGGTGATGAAGAAACTGGTGAAGTCCAAGTTCATCCCCTGTGGTTGGAGGGTTCCCAGTCGGAAGATAAGACGCTCCTCCTCCGACCGTCGCGTTGTTGTGGTTTGGCGGTGGATGAGTCCAATGACCTGCATATCCTCGGTGGAGTGGGAGGGGGAGTTGAAATGCTGTGCTACAGGGTGGTTGGGTTGGTTCGTCCGGGTGGCCCAGAGGTGCTCTCTGAATCGCTCCGCAAGTAGGCGGCCTGTCTCCCCAATATAGAGGAGGCCACACCGGCTGCAGCGGATGCAGTAGATGATGTGGGTGGAGGTGCAGGTGAATCTGTGGCGGATATGGAAGTTTCCTTTGGGGCCTTGGAGAGAGGTGAGGGGGGAGGTGTGGGCGCAAGTGTTGCACATCCTGCGGTTGCAAGGGAAGGTGCCGGGAGTGGAGGTTGGGTCGGTGGGGGGTGTGGATCTGACAAGGGAGTCGCGGAGGGAGTGGTCTCTATGGAAAGCTGATAGGGGAGGGGAGGGAAATATATCCTTGGTGCTGGGGTCTGTTTGAAGTTACTGATAGCTAGGTTTACCACTAAGCCTGCCTCCCGAAGTCGTTTGAAGAATTCTGATACAGTTGGCAAATGTTTTTTCCATGTGCACCTAAAAATCACCAGGTAATAAATATTTACTGTACAATTTGGTCAGCTGGAAATGATTTTGTTGGTTAGTCATCGAAATGTGGCTGCGCATTTTTCATAACAAATGGTTTGACTTTAAACTGAGACAGTCCATTCTGTCTGAGGAAAGCCAATAATATATTCGTTATTTTGGACAACAGCACCTGCCAGTATCCTCTGAGCAAATCCAAACAGAAATATCAATTGATTATTTAATCTGTTCAATATAGTTTTCCACAAGTGTAAGCGTATCTGAATGAGCCTTTGGTACTTCATTCACTTTGCAACAGTTCATGCATAAACTTGATATGCAAATTTGACACCATTACTGTGAGTGAGATCCAGTCACGGTAACCCGCTTTGACTATGTCGTCTTGGAGCGTGCATTCAATCATCTTAAAACTTTGCCAACATTAGAGGGTTATACCGACAAGGATGTTGCTGCATCGGAACAGCATCTCTGATATCGATATCAGGCATAATTAGGTCAAATTTTCCAGTTTTATTCTCACTGTCTCACTCTGAAACAGTGGTACACACGGTGTAAGCCTCCTGCTCAATTTAAACCAGCAACACGGAAAAGGTTTAACTCTTGCACTAATCTATGAAAATTCGAGAGGCGAACAACTATTTAAAGTAAGAATTCACATCTTTATTCCTTGTAGTCTAACAGAGAATATTTACCTAACAACTATTCACAACTCACCCCTCTAACCTATCTTTTACCTTGCCCTTCTACATTACTAATCTTATTAAACCCTCACGATTAAGATTTACCAAAAGTTCAAGTTTTCAAAACTAGCCAGATTTCGAACCTTTTCTGCATCGATCTTCTTTTCTTCTTCGGGATTTCTGTCTCACAGGTCACCTTTCAATAAAGGCACCTTTAAATTAGCGATTATCCGGGCTGCCTGCAGATGCTGATGCGTGACAGTTCTCCTCCCAACTGTTCAATTTTGCCCGGTCTTACACCTCCAAACCATCTGATTGTGTCACTGGCTTTTCAGATTGAAAATATACTAAATTCAGATTCAGGTGGAGTTTCTTTCTTTTGTGGGGTGTATAATTTAAAATGATTGACCTAACTCAAATCTATTTGGTCGTTTCCAGACAACCAGCTACCCAGTTACTGAGCCACATGTTACATTATATCTTGTTCAGGACATTTTGTGTTGTCAGGTAGTTCTGCTGTCTTTGAACTCTCTTAAAGATATAGTAAACCCACATCTTCATACCGATCGTTATAAGTGCATGAGGTCTTTTGGATTTTCCACGAGAATGTAACTCAAAAAAGTATCCCACGTTTTGACATCTTCCCCATTCAGTCATTTAACTTGGGGAGAGTCCAGTTCAGAATGTTCTGAACTTGATTCTTCCTTCTGTTTTGCAATAAATAACTCATTCTCCCCTAGTTTTCCTACCCTATGAAAATACTTCTGTGCTTATTAACACGATACACTCTGTGATCTTTCTTTCTCTCTGCAGTTCTTATCAACTTGTTCAGCTCACAGTATCCTTTCGATTTGATAAAGTCGAGTAATCCTTGGTTTTAAAGGTTCACCTGCCACTGGAAGTAACACGAACACTTGGTCTCCAATTGCAAAATTGCAGCGTTTTCGTTTTCGTGTCTGCTTCCTGCATGGTATGCTGTAAAAGTTTTAAATATTGTGTAGCCATCTCCACTGCTCCATTTATGTGTCCCCGAAAATTTGACACATAGCCCAAAAATGTGGTCTCTGAATTATGTCTCCGAATTTCACCTGACCCAATGTTATTTTTCCTCTCACTTCATGAAGGAAAACGATTTCAAGCGAACAGAATGTGTTCAATTCATTTCATGCATCTCTGTTACAAAACTACAAAGGGAATTACTTCATCACAATCATCTGATTAATCTTGAATGTCAGCTCTAAACATGGTGTTTAATGTCTGACACCACCTTTCCAGCCCTCCATGCAACTTTGTATGGGGCACAGTGTATTTGAATTGTTTTATTCCTGAGCTGCCCGTAATATCCTTGAGTAATTTTGGTGCAAAGTGTGAACCTTGCTCTCTTTGTGAGTTCAGTTGAGCTGGGATATTGCGTAAAGAAGTGGCGTCTGCAAATCGCGTGGATACATCCACTTATGTTAACACATATTGATTCCCACCTTTTGATTTCCGTCGGCGATCCTACAAAATCAATTAAGATTCTTGTCAGAGGTCCCTCAAATGCAGGAATAGTTATAAAGATGCGAATGTTTCTACTACCCGTGGTTTTCCAATTACTTTACAGATATGACATGACTGACAAAATTCAATTACATTCTTGGATGTCCAAGCCAGTAAAAATGTTTTTATTCTTAAGTTTGAATTTTTCTTGCTCCTAAATATCCTCGTAGTAATTCACGTGTTACCTGCAACACCTCCTTTCTAAAACTCACTTGCAATATAACTTGATGCACGTCAGACCATCTCTATCTGACTGAATAAGTGGTGGCCTCCAATTTATTATTAAGGTACCACTTTTAAGAATGCACCACACGGAGATGCATCTAGAGTCTTCTTTGATTATACTTTTCGGTCAATTCCTTCTGTTTCTCACCTTTCAGCTGTAACTCGGTTAATTTTCCAGAACTGAAGATCTCTCCTTTATCACCCATTTACTCCTACTTTCTTTCAAACGTCGAATCACACAGGATATCTGCAACATCCATTTGAAGGTGCTCATCTGTTCTCTTTGCTCTCTCCTTTTTCAACTTGTAATATCTTGTTACCACACAGTCAGCAAAAATCCTGGGATGTGCTTGCAGAAATACTTCGACATCCGCTCTCCCTTGGTCCAGGAACACCCCGCACACGATTGGGATACCACCCACGAACTCCAGCTCCTCCGTGGCTTTTGTTTCATCGGCCCAAAACACTACATCTTCACAATGGGCATCTAGTTCCTGTAGACCTCTACCCATCATGGTAAAGTCCTGCAAGCCCTCCGTTTCCTTCCTTGCCGCTAACCCAACCAGTACCCCAATACCACCATGATACATTCATTCGATTGGCTGAACTGGTCCGCACCATCAATAATTTCTCATCCGAATTCTCCCACTTCCATTAGGCCAAATATGTAGCCATGGCCCTACCTATATCTACCTCTTCGTTGGATATGTAGATTAGCCATTCTTCGGCAGTTACGCTGGCATAATTCCCCACCTTTTCCCCACTGAAATCGATGAGTGTATCAGCGCAAACTCGTTTTCCCACGAGGCGGTTGACCAGTACATCAACTTCACAATCATTTTCCTCCTTGAACTCAAGTTCATCTGAACCAGCTCGGATACAGCCCTCCCCAACCTGAACCTCTCCGTAATCAATCCAGCAACGGACTCAACACGGACATCTGATTCAAAACTGCGAACTCCCACAGCTACATGAAGTACCCCTCCTCCCATCTGTAATAACACTGACCCTTTCTGATTCCTCTGTCTCCACCGCATCTGCTCCCACGGGGAACAATTCTACTCCAACGTATCCCAGACGTCCTCGTATCCTGAGTACCACAATTTCCTCTCTGATGATTTTAATATTGCCCTCCAACGCATCTCCTTCACTTGCTGCACCTCCACCATTGAACTCCACTCCTCCAACCACAGCAAGCATAGTACAGTCTTGGATACCTACCCCACGTCCACACCCTACACATTCCCAATGAACGGCTTATACCCGAAAGTGGATTCTCCTGTTACTCGGCTGCTGCCTGACCTGCTGTACTTTTCCAGCGCCACACTTTTCGACTCTGATTTTCAGCATTTGCAATCCTCATTTTCTCCTGATGTAAACAACTGTCTATTCAACCAGAGTAGCCAGCATTCCTAACTCTGAACTAGCTATATGAGTAGCTATGACAGTTTGTGTTCCTGGAACTGAGAATTTGTACCGTTTTTCTAACACGACTTCTCCACTCTTCACTTGACACTTTTGCCTCAATTTATGTAATTGAACACTTCTTCTCTCACATTGAGTTCCCATGACTCTCATATACTCCGATAACTATTCTTCAGAGGTACGTAGGTTCTCATTTTTGATCATCAAAGATTGTGAGGATCCTGTATACCTTCATATTGTAACTTCTTTACCTGCTGCTACTGTGCGAGTAAGTTTTAACTTGGCAGGTATATAGTTTGAAAAGATCTGACACTTCCTTCTCATCCAACCTCCGACTGGCTTGTACATTCTGGTGTCGGCGCTTTTCCTCCACTTTGTCTTTCTTTATCACATCGACAAAATTCACTGTCTTACGATGTTTCCTACCTCTGGCTTCCCATGCTTTTTTCTGACCCACCAACATTGTTACTAACGTGTTCTACTTCAGTGCAGTGAAACTACGGGAGTTTTCCAACTTGTCTTTCAATTTGAAGCTATTCCTTCATCCTGATTATGCTCATCGAGTTCCAAACTTTCCTTGCCACGCCAGATTTTCTCTTTTCATAATGTCTGCCCCTCATAGATTGAAATTGATGTCAGAAACCCAACTTTGACTTCTGAACCAATTCATAATTATCGATCATCTCGGCTGTGAATCTTGCCGTTTTATCTCTGTGCTCTTCCACATGAGTACTCCATACTCTTCTCCAACATAAACATTCCTCCCAGTTTTTTCACTTATCAAAATTACTTTATTTGATCCTTTCCAACTCAATGTCGTTTGCCTCGTTAGCTTCATGAAACGCGGGCACAAGCTCAGATGCAGTTAAGATGGATTTGTTCACCTCCTCATATGCACCAAATACACTGTATGAGTGATGCAAATTTCTCACTCGCTTTAACTACCAGTTTTGTTTTGTTGAAGCAGCAACGTTGAAACACATATACTGAAAGTAACATTAACACTTGATCTCTGTGAGCAAGATTATGAGTTATATTTTGATTTCGAGGTCATAGATTCAAAGAGACCCCCGTCGAGGAGGCAGACCCTTTCACGCGAACTGTTTCATCCACGCTTGCACCATTTCCCAGCAAATGGCCCATATCCTTCTTAACATTCCTGTTTATGCATTTGCCCAAACGTCTTTTAAATGTTGTGAACATACTCGCTTCAACAACGTCGTCTGGTAGCTCATTCCATATCCGTACCACATTCTAAGTAAAGAATTTCTCCTTCAGTTCCTCTTCCTTTCTTTCTCCTCTAACATTGAACTGATGACTTCCCACACTCAATTCTGGAACCCTGCGAAAACAAATGTGTGCATTCAAACTATCCATTCTTCATGGTCTCTCAAACGTCCTTAAATCCCCCCTCAGTCTCCTACACTCGAAAGAAAAATCCAACCCTGTCCATCCTGTCCATATAGCTCAGACACCTGAGTTCTGGCAACAAACCATTTATTTCAACGTTCTTTCCAGGTAAATAATGTTCCTCCGATAGCAAGATGACCGAAATTCATTGCAATACTCCATATGCTGCCTCACCAACGTCCTGTACAACTGCAACATAATCTCCCAACCTCTATTCTGAATGCCCTGACTGACGAATGCCAGTGCAGCAAAAGCCTTCTTCAATGCCCTCTCTACCTGTGACTGTGCTTTCAGAGAATCTGAACAGAAATATTCTTTCTGTTCGCCTCCACTCCTAAAGTCCTACTACACACTATTCACTATAGGACAGCTACCTTGAATCAAATTTCCAAAATGCAAAACCTTCCACTTATCTATACTAAACTCCCTTTGACTTTTCTTGGCTTACTGCATCAGCTGATCAAGGTCCTAATGCAATTTTTGATAACCTTCCAGTTCCACTTTGACACTTATTTCGTGAGATCTGTAAATTTTCTATTCACGCCTTGCACTTTTTCCTTCCAATTCATATGAATAGCAAACAATAATGGGACCAGAAACGAGGCGTACTCTGAGGCACTCCACTCGTCACAGGCCTCCAGTTTGAAAAGTATCCCTTCCACTTTGGAACTTTAGTACTCCTACTCTCTCCATATGCTCCTTCCCCTTTAATCTACATAAAGGTCATACTTGCATGCAACCTATTAATCTTCCCAGCTATGTATGTCTCTTCTTCAGTCAACTACTGAATCCCTGTGTACCTCCAGGAAAACTCTTGATCCCAGCTGTCTGTGGCTGCGCTATACATTGCTCGTTGTTCTGATCAAAGCATCAAGATCTCTTCATATTCAGTTTGTATACTGCAGAATATCTTGCGTTTCAAACTCAACGGTACAATGAGCTTGAACTCGACATATCCAGCTAATTCACGTTTCCGGGCCTTCCACTTGCTCGAGGTTATTTTACCTGAAAACAAACTTCTCTGATCAAGAGGCTTCCTGTTTCCTCATAGAATGTGTTTTTTTTAATGTTGACTAGTAAACGCTCCCGTTCAATTTAACCGTTCCCTAAATTTTGCCGCAGTTGTGCAACCCCATTTTTCCAATTTCTCCCCTAACCTTTCATCCCGTTGGCAATCAAGCAATCGCCTATTCCTACATAAGTAATATACTCAGTACCGTGTACCCCACAGCCTTCCATGGCAATGGTTTCCACAGATTGCCCACTCTTCAGCTGAAGATGTTTCTCCTGATTTGCATTTAAATGATATTCTCTTTACACTACCGATGTGTCCTCGTGTCCTCCTCTCTCCAGCCAATGGAACCAACTTCCCAATGTCCACATTGTCAAGGCCGTGCAGAATTCTGTAAGTTTCAGACCGTGCTTCCCCTCATCCTTCTAAACTCCATCAAACGTAGTCCCAGAGTCCTCAAATGGTCATCACATGTAAAGCTTTCCATTCCTGGGATTACTCGCCTGAACAACGTCTTGATCCACTCTCGGGCCAATATGTCGTTTCTCAGAGATGCGCCCCCAGATTGCTAACAGCAGTCCTAACGTGGTTTTATTGAAGCCTTATAAAGCCTCAGAAGTACATTCCTGTTTTTATAGTCTCGTCTCTCGAGATTAATGAAAGTATTATATTTGCCTTCCTAACTCGACAAACTTGCAAATTTTAAATAACAGGACATTTTCTCATCCAATTTCTGAATTATCTGGCCATTTCGAAAATACTCCATGCATGTATTCTACCTATCAAAGTGCAAGACCTAACACTTTCCCATATTGCATTTCAAATGCCAATTCTTCTCCCACTCTATTAACCTGTAACGTTTTCTTGCAGCCTCCCTGCCTCCTTAATACTAACTGCTCTTAGATCCACCTTTACATCAGCTGCAAACTGAGCCAGAATGAACCCCTCTGTTCATTCATCCAGATCATGAATGTGGAAAGAGACAAGTTTTGCCCCAATACTGACCCCTGTGGTACACTACTTGGTAGTGTCTTCCTTCCTGAGAACGGCCATTTTATTCACAGTTTCTACCGTCTGCCAAACTAACAATCTTCGATCTATGTTCGCAACTTGCCTGTAATACAGAGCAGCCTCCTGTGCAGCACCATAACAAAGGGCCTTCTGGAAGTCCAGGTAGATGGCATCCAATTCCTCTCCTTGGTCTCACCATTTGTAACTTCCGCAAAGAATACTTATCGATCTGTCAGTTATGACCTCCCCTTAATGTGCATTTCCCTATGTTACCATGCACTTCTACGTATCCAGAAATTTGAATTTTCATAATAAACCCCAAAAGCATAACAACAACTGAGTCAGGCTAAACGGACTAAAAAATCCCAATTCTTTTGCTTACTCCCTTCTGAAACAAGGAGATTTTCAAATCATCTGAGACCCTTGGGGCGGCACGTGGCTCAGTGTTTAGCACTAATGCCTAGGTTTGATTCCAGCCTCAGTCTACTGTGTGGAGTTCGCACCTTCTCCCCGGGTCTGCGTGGGTTTCCTCCAGGAACTCCGGTTCCCACCTCCAGTCCAAAGATGTGCAGGTCAGGTGAACAGGTTATGGTAAATTGCATATAGTGTAAGTTGCATTAGTCAGAGGGAAATGGGTCTGGCTGAGTTACTCATCAGAGGGTCGGTAGGGACTTGTTGGGCCGAAGGGCCTGCTTTCACACTACAGGGAATCTCATCTAATCCCCCTGACTCCAGTGATACCAAATGATTGGAATTAAAGCTTCCGCTGTCTCTCAAGATATCTCATTCTGAGCTGTGTGCCGAGTGGATCCGGCTCTGCGCGATCCACCGATTTTCAGACCTTTCAATTTTGCTAGCAGCTTCTTCAACGGTGCTGGTCACCATTCTCATCTTCTCTCCCCACCCCACCTCAAGCGACCCTCTTGGATTTCTGTGATATAACATATCTCTTCCACTGTGCAAAATGATTAATTGTGCTTATTCATTTCCTTAGTTTTATTTCCCCATTAATCCTCCATCATCTTCCTGTGATCCACTAACAATCTTTGCCTCCCTCTTGCCCATTATATATCCAAAGAGACACCTGCAATCTTTCCTAATATTACTCTCAAGCTTACACTCATATTTAACGTCTCCACCTTTATTTCTTTCTTCAGTGTCCTGTGTTGGTCTTTTTCCACTGTCCAATTCCAAGTCTTGCCAATAGCAGTCGCCAAATCATTTGCTTTGTCTGTTGCTTGTAAGCTGTCCCTGAATTCCCTCGTCAAATATTTGCATCATCCTCCCTTTAGTCTACTTGTTTGTCTCGGATGGAGTTTTGCTGCTTCTCTCTCAATTCTACGGGAAGGTCCTGTTATTGCTGTTCCAAAGTCATTCCTTCTGGTTTCATCTTCCAGTCATTTATTGCCAGCTCCACTATCGTGCAGCTGTACTTGCCTTCTTTCGACTGTTATACTGTTAGCTCAGAATCCATGTTCTCCTTAAAGATTGCATTGTACGTTCCAGCATGTCATGGTCACTGATCTAGGAATTTCTTTAACTTTAGCACCCTTATCAAATCTATGTCACTGCAAAACAGTAAATAATAAACTGCCTCTTCTGCATGGGATCCACCAAAAGGTGATGAAAGAAAACGTCTCATAGACGTTCTACAACTAAGTTTTGATGCGATCCACTACCAATCTGATTTTGCCACTCTATCTGAACATTGAATTCAATCATTATTACTGTAATCTTGCCTGACTTGCCCAACCCTTCTGTCTCTTGGTTTATCGTATGTCCAAAATCCTGACTATGATTTGGAGCTCTGTAGATGACTGCCAGACTAGTTTTGTTTAACTTTTCCGTATCCTCCGCACACAGATTCGACATCACCTGACCTTACTTCATATACTGTTATAGATTTACCTTCATTTTTAGAAATAACACAACCCCACCTACTCTGCCCACCTGTCTGATTTTTTTGTGGAACGTTACCCACAGATAATTTGTCACTTGTCCCGACTCCCTTTCAGCCACGTCTCTGTAACCGCCCATGCCTGCCAGTTTTGTTTCCCGCCACAAACTCATTTACCTGATTTCGTATATGGCATGATTTCGGAAATCACACCTTTAGTTCTGTATTGATCGTACCTGTTCTGATTGTTATTCGTTAATCAAATTTGTTTAAAGTATAGTTTCTAACCCATTCCAAACACTCTGCACCATTTTGTGTGCTGTAAAATTTAATCAACCCTCCTGAGTTGTCCCGTATTTTCTCTTTTTTTCATACATGTCAATGTAATTGAATCCACAACCACAGATCTAAACTACAGATTCGCTTCCATTTGGGCATTACACGTTTTGGAGTTATTCCCTGCCCTTCTGCTCATTTATTAGGTTCAAGTCCTGTTGATCACCCGAGTTACCTTTTCTGCTGGAACACTGGCACCAACGCGATTTAGGTATCGGTACAGATCCCTTCTGTTCCAATACTAATGCCAGTGCCCCATTTTGCAAGTCGTAAGAACTTGACATACTATGATGGGTTACTTGACCAATCTGAAAAGATAACCTGGCTCTCAGACTTGCAGCTACAGTGGAAAAAAATTGCTTGATATAGAGACTTAGGTTGTGTGATTTCGTTTAATGAATTATAGAAAGTGTATCTTATCCAGTTTTACCAAGACAGCTGAAAGGTTGAAGCAAAATCACTGAGAAAAATAACTTGCATCATAAGGTGGAAATATTACGGTAACAGGTATTGATCCTCATCGTTCCACTGGGTCACTGGTGTTATGGTCCTCCGTGAAACACGAGATTGTGGGTGCATCATTGCCTTTTGTTATGATCTATTCAGATAGTCCAAGGACCGTTGGCTCTATGAAGAATCGTTTGACTTAAATAATATTAGGAATGGCAAGAAATTACTCAGGAAGTTGTTGTCGATCCAACTGGGACAAATGTTATAAGATGCATTGTTTCATTAAATGGTGACACGTTGCTGAACGTCATGAATTTAAAAATTCCCTCGCAAATGTAAAACAAGCAAAGATTCTAGTGAATTCAGAAACCACCTTCATTTGCCTCGATGGGGCTGTATCCTCAGAATGAATATGGCAGGACACAATTCAGGAGAATATTCCCTTGACTACGGCCGAGCAACAACAGTCCCCCCCTCCCCCCAGCAGTACCATCCCAACTCTAATCAAACTTCGCAGTGCCGGGAATTCGTGCAGATTACTGGCATGCCAATATCCTGACCTGATTCTACCCACCACATTATGAGGCAGACTAGCCTCCAGGTTTAAATGCGTCCCCTGGATATAGCATCTGGGTCACTCACCGCCACCACTGATGCTAATGAAACTTTTAATTTCACTTATCTTGCCACATGTGTGCCCGGATCCTGGTCGATGACATAGCTGACCTGAAGCCTAGATCCCCTCTGAGGTTCAAAACATGATTAATGATGCTCCTCACCCATTGAGGAAGCCTGCGCCTTCAATAACTGGCTTGTCCATACCTGCCAAATTTAGGGACATCCTTACACGGGTATATTCTTCTTCTGCTCAAAGTTACATATTGCAATGCAATGGTGGCTTCTAAGGATTCTTGTCTCAGTCCCGGACATGGAAAATATGTATGGATAGAGGAACCCAAAAAGGAAGAGTGGGGTCAGGGAAACATCGCCAGAAGGGGTGGCCCCGCAATCAAGCTGTGCAGGCCACATAAAATGGGGTTAGGCAGCATCGTGTTTTTGGGGCGATCACTCGATGCCTTCATAAGAAAGGAGAATGCCTTACTGATTCCGTCCCCTATATTAAGGACCCATTCAACTTAACAACATAGAACATAGAACAGTATAGCACAAAACAGACACTTCACATTTGCTGTAGTGCTGGCATTCAGTTCTACTCAAAAAACCAGATGAACCTACTTACCCTTTATTATACTAAATTCCATGTGCCTATCCAAGAGTAGCTTAACTGTACCTAGCCTATCTAATTCTACAACCACTGCTGGCAATGCATTCCCAAGTCTCTGGCTTTCCACTCTGTCTATGCCTCTCCTCATCTTTTACACCTCTATCAATTCACCTTTCATCCTTCTTCGCTCCAATGAGAAAAGGCGAATCTCACTCAATCTTTATTGGTAAGACATGCCCTCCAGTCCAGGCAGTATCCTGGTAAATCTTGCTTGCAACCTCTCTAAAACTTCGACAACTTTTCTATTATGAGGCGAACAGAACTGGACACAATATTCCAGGTGTGGTCTAACTCGGACTCGAAAGAGTTTCAGCATAACCTCGTGGATCTTGAAGCCAATTCCCCCTGTTAATGAAAGCCAACACAGCATACGTCATAGTAACAAGCCAATCAACTTGCGTGGCAACTCTCACAGATCTGTGGACAGGGAACACAAGATTCCTCCGTTCCTCCATGTTGCAAGGAATCCTGCCTGTAAACCTATAATTTTTACATTCACTTTCAACCTTCCAAAGTGAATGACTTTACATTCTTCCAGGTTGAACACCATCTGCCACTTGTCCGCCCCGTTCTGCATCTTGCCAATGTCTCATTGTGATCCATAGCAGCCCTTCACTATGTCTACTACTCCGCCAAACTGTGTGTCATCAGCAAGCGTAGTAGCCAATCCTTTCACTTCCTCATTCGAATCATTTATAATAATCACAAAGAACAAAGGCCCCAGAACCAGTCTCTGCAGAACATTGGTCACTTCGTTCGAGGCTGAACACTTTCCATCTACCACCACCATCTGTCTTCGGTTGACTAGCCAATTCTCGACCCAGCCAATTACGTTGCGCTGCATCCATGCCTCGTTACTTACTGAATGAGCAAAAGTCGCGGAACTTCATTATTACCACCAACACTACTCTAATTTCATCAACGTATTTTGTCACATCCTCAAACTTTTCAAGAAGGATTGTGATGCATGACCTGCTCCTCCTCATGATGCCTATCTCTAACCAATCTGAGGTTCTCCGAGTTATCATAAATCTGTCTCTCGGAAGTGTCTCCAATAATTTGAACACCACAGACATAACATTTACTGGTCTATAATTATCAGCATTATCATTTTACCCTTTGTTGAACATGGGAATGGTGTTTGCAACCGACAACCATTTGACACTACGCCATTGGACAGCGAGGATTCGAAGATTTGTGCCAAAGGCCCAATCTCTTCCCTCACTTCCCTTAGAAACCTCGGGCATATCCCGTCCGGTGGATGGGATTTGTCTATCCTCGATATTTTCAAAATTTGCTGCACATCATTCTTCCTAAAATCAATCTTTTATTTCATGTACGACTATTTCAAACTCTCCTCACAAAAGTGAATGTCCCACTAAGTAATGAATAGTGAAGCAAATTATTCACTAATGTCTAACACTACATCTTCTGACTCCACGTGGAAGCTCCCTTCCTGTCGGAATCATTCGTGGGAGTACTCCTGGGAACAAAAAAAATTGTATTTCGCGCCAGCTCGCTCCGGTTTCCAAAATTATCAATCTCATCTGGAATAGTCAGAATTGCAGGGCTGTTTTTAAATCTCTCATTTATGTGGACTGACATGGTTGATTTAATCAGGTGTCTTAGGGTCTGAATGCCAGTTTCTCCAACATAACCAATCTTGTCAGGAAGGCACCAAAAGTATTGCCCACACCAATTGGATGGGTTGGCAGTGGATGCTTTAGTCAAAGGATAATAAAGGTTTCATTCGCTGTGATCAGAAGGATCTTTGGGCAAGAGATTGTTGAGTGCAGTTGGCTGCTCCCCCCTGAAAAGTACAGTTGTGTGGCCTTGCATTATGAGTCAGCTGTGTAATGTTGGAGCAATGGGATATGTCTTAACACGCATCATAGTTTTATGTAGGATACCTTTACACCGAAGCTCAAGATTTCCTTCACCTGTTTGCTCACCCGAGTGGGCAAGTATTCTCCTCCTGGAGCCAATATACCAACCACTGCAACGAACAGCTGGGACTGACAATCGGAAGTGGCAGAGACAAACCATTATAAATGCCGGAGGAAACATCACAGAAGCGCTTCATAGGAGGCTCCCAGGCACTGAGGATGTCACCTAGACAGGGACGAAACGTCTGCAATACAAATTCCCAGCTCGGCGAACAGAACCACAACATCTTCCACTCCTATTTGAACCTGTTGGCATTCCCAAGAATTGGGCAAATTAGAAATAGTGTTGGAAATTGTCGACAATGATAGCATTGAGGGCCTGACCGAGAGCAATACTGAGCACGTCGAATATAGAACAGTCCTCCCTGTAAACCTGTTGGCCTTTGGTTTTCTAATATCGCAGGGGGGTGACATTTGTGCTGTTATTGTTGCCGAATGCTGTACCCCCTACCAAATAATTCCGAAAATCTATCCGATTTCGTGAATCACAGAAATTACGAAATTACGCTCTTGTTTTAATTCAGGATAGCTTTTGAACTCGCCTGGCTGGATAAAAGGGGAACTTCCACGCACTGGGATCGTCACCTTTGCTATCATATTCCGGATACTTCACATCCTACCGAGAATTACAGGTTGTTGTTGTGCGCAGTTTGCTCCTCCCACATTTTTTAGTCCAAATCCAGTGATCATCTACTGGACTCAACCCCATCACGATTCCTCCGATGAGAAAATATATATAAGTATGCTCCCTTTTCCAGAAGGAAGTGCGCTCCCTATATTGGATGAATCAGTATTGTAAACTTAGATTTTAATCTGGAAGGTCAACAAGGAAGGGATTGTGGAAGCAGGAAAAAATTGACATACTGCTGCATGATCGGATACTTGGCCAAGATCGTAGGTAACCCGGCTCTCAGAATTGCAGCTGTCATCGAAACGTAATTCTGGAGATAAAGACTGACATTGTGTCATATTATTTGACGAATTATAGAGAGTGCATCTTACACTCCTAATCTGTCTGTCCTTGAGAAAAATCAAATTTAGAGAGAGAAATGGCACTGTGCTTATGGTTATGTTGAGTTATTGCATTCTACATTACTTGAGTGCGGAATGTAATCTAAGTAAAACAAGCAACGTTTTATGCATCATTGTATAAACATAGGCTGAGTGTTCAACTCGAGAAATTGTAGTAAGACAGTGAAGCCTGTGGCAGCCTTTCACGGGAAAAAAAAGAGGTTTCTTGAAACAAGTCTCAAAATTTCAGACGATCTAATTTCCTCGACTCCCATAATAAGGAACCTCTCGTTCCTGCCTCACTTCTTGACAGCACACCCAAACCAAACCATAATTCATAAACCAGTCCATAATATTCAGCCATTTTAACTGCTGATCCTGCCGTTGTCACTCTGCTCTTCCTCGTGAGTTCTC
Organism: Chiloscyllium plagiosum; assembly: GCF_037043375.1. Classification (NCBI taxonomy): domain Eukaryota; kingdom Metazoa; phylum Chordata; class Chondrichthyes; order Orectolobiformes; family Hemiscylliidae; genus Chiloscyllium; species Chiloscyllium plagiosum. The sequence goes on from NW_028270179.1 coordinate 32,278,249, forward strand.
ACTGCCTCTAGAAGTAAATATTTCAATGGCTCCGAAACCGTCGGCTCCGTTAAGAGTTACATATATGAATTTTTTTAATGTCTGTACTCATCTGTCAGCATTGTTTTGTTTGTTCCTGTCACATTCTATGTATGTTTAACCTGGTCCCTCCTTGGATTCAGATATGGTCTCTTCTATTTCTGCCACCAGCTCATGTGCATTTAAGAGAGCTTCCTTCACTTCAACAGACTCTCAAGATACTCCTGTAATAACACCTTATGAGTTCTACCTACCAGTTCTGATTGGATCGACGAACCCCATAGTCACTGGCCACCGTGCTGTTTTAGTCGTTTTCTCAAATTACATGAACAAGACTTCTGCTTCCTTTCTATCAAATTCAGACAATGCTTGGATATATATATTAGACCGATTCCAACCAAGCCTTTCACTACGATGGGTTTGTTCATCCACACTCTCTTCCTCACGATGTGTACCCTACAATCTTTTAAGCCAATTCCTTAATTTCAAGGTCTCTCTATTTCTACCTTTCATCTCTCTGTTTTTCATCCTTCACAAGTTTTACCTCTTTCTTCAGCTCAGTCTTTCATCTCATTGTCTTTATGGTCGGCTTTTAACCGTAACTGAAATTGTATCATTTCATTTTCGTCTTTATGTTGCCTCGTCTGCAATTGAATTCTTGCCGTTTCCAAAGATTTAGTTGACGTTACCAGCAAATTTAACAAACAAGTTATTTTTATTATCACTTATCTTTTTTCTCATAGACGAAGCTGCGTCTACTGCATCCTTGTGCAGAGAATTCCAATGATTCACTACTCTCTGGGAAAACCAGTTCGTCCCCTTCACTGTCTTAAATTTTACTCCCCCTAACCTTGAGGCTATGTATCGAGTTCTAGTCTCACCCACCAGCGGAAACAATTTTCTTGCCTTATTCTGAACAATCCCTTCCATAACTTTATATGTTTCTGTAATGTCCCATCTATTCCATCTAAATTAGAGCGAGTACTGCCTAAGGCGGCTCAAACTTCCCTGATAGGGTGATCCTCTTATCTCTGGAATCAGTCTGGTGAACCTCCTTTGAAAAGCCTCCAAGGCCACTATGTCCTTCCTCAAATAATGAGACCAGAACTGCAGAAAATATTGAGAGTGCGACCTCACCATCTCTGTGTGCAACTGCAGCAGAAACTCCCTCTAGCAACGAAGCCAATATTCCGTTTATCTCCTGATTACCTGTTGTATCTGCGAATCAGCTTTTAGGGATTCATGTACAATCACCTCTACGTCGCTGCGCACAGCAGTATGCTTCAATCGTTCACAATTTAAATAATGCGCTGGCTTACTATCATTACTTTCAAAGTGAACAACGTTTCTTTCACCAATATTGTACTCCACATGCTAAACCCTAGCTCACTCACTTAATCGAAATCTCTCTGCAGCCCCACCACATCCTTTGCACAGTTTGCTATTCCACTCAATTTAGTGACATTAGCAAAGTTGGATACGTTTCACTCGATATCCACTTCCACATAATTGATGTATACAATGACCTTTTTTGGCCTGACCACTGATTCCTGCGACACCCTGGTGAAGACCGATCTCCAATCAGTGAGACAAACATTTACTGCACCTCTCTGCTCTCTATTGATTGACAAATCTTCCATCCATGCTTGTAAATTCCCCACAACTACATGCATTTGTATCTTATGAATGGGTATTTTATGCAGCATCTTATCAAATGCCGTGTGTATGGCCAAGGTGACAACATCCAACTGTTCTCCCTCATCCACCGTCTTTGTTACATCCTTAAAGACCTTCCAGTAGACTTGTCACGAACGACCTTCCCTTCTTGTATTGATGCTACGTTCTGCCCGATGGACCCTTTTTTCTAGATGTCTCACTATTTCCTGTTTGAAAGTGCACTCCAAAATTTTCCCAACTAGAAATAGATAGGAGGTTTCGCTCAGATGGTTAGAGAGTGCTGTAATAACGCCAAGGTCGTAGCTTTTCGCAGCGGAATGCGGCGGGAGCTGGGAGGAAGTTCAGACAGAGCGCAAAGCCGGTCGGGAAGGTAAGTGATTACTATATAAAGAACTTACCTCGACGCCAACGGTCTTTTCGCAGCCGAGAGCGGCGGGAGCTGGGCGGAAGTTCAGACGGAGCGCAAAGGCGGTCGGGAAGGTAAGTGATTGCAGTTGGAGTGGGTGTGTTCTAAACCCCAGGTCCTACAAAGTAGGGTCTCCCTCCCTCCCTCTTCCTCTAACCTTAATTAAGAGTCCACAGACGGGACACAAAAAGAGGGTCTAAAGAAGTTTAGATCGAAGAGTGAGGCTTCAGCTCAGGAATCTTTGACAAGGAGGTTGAGTGAAGTGATTACACCACAGTTGAAGAGGGTGAAGACATGACTGCACAGCTCGTTCAGTGCGCTACGTGCTTGATGTGGGAGCTCAACGACTCTGGTGTGTCTGGCTCATATATGTGTAGAAAATGTGTGCACATTCAGCAATTGACCGAGCATATTGCAAAGCTGACGAAAAGACGCGAAGACCTTAGGCTCATCCGAGAGAACGAGATCTTTCTGGACAAGACCTTCAGCGATGTTATTACACCAATCATGCAAGAAGAGAGCAGAAGAGAGCAGACGATGAGGAAGGCGGAGAGGAGACAGGTGCAAGAGACCCCGGGAGAAGTACCTGTCAGGAACAAGTTGAAGCTTTTGGAAACAGAGACTGATGACACTGCCAGTTCGCAAGGCGGCCAAGTTTGTCAATAAAAAGTTGCCGCAGAGGCAGAGCGGAAGAGTCGGACATCTCACAGAGCCGTGGTAATCGGGGACTCCATCGTGAGAGGAACTGACCGGGGTTTTTATGGCAGCAGACGGGATTTAAGGATGGTGTGTTGCCTTCCTGGTGCTAGAGTGAAAGACATCGCGGACAGAGTGCAGGAAATCCTCAAGGATGAGGGTGAAGAGCCAGAGGTGGTGGTATATGTCGGCAGAAATGATGTCGGGAAGAGGAGGAGGAACATACTACAGCGAGACTTCGGTGAACTAGGAAGAAGGCTGAAAAGCAGGACGTCCAAGGTGGTTATCTCCGGTTTGCTTCCAGTTCCTCGTGCTGGTGTGGCCAGAAACAGGGAGATAATGGACTTGAACGTGTGGTTGGGGAACTGGTGCAGGAGTCAAGGATTGAAGTTCTTGGATCACTGGGGTATATTTTATATTACTAGGAACAAAGAAATGGCAGAGGAATTAAATGGGTACTTCAGATCTGTGTTCACTGGAGAAGACACAAGCAATCTCCCTGAGGTAACAGTGGCTGAAGGACCTGAACTGAAGGGAATTTATGTTTGCCAGGATTTGGTGTTGGAGAGACTGTTAGGTCTGAAGGTTGATAAGTCTCCGGGGCCTGATGGTCTGCTTCCCAGGTTACTGAAGGAGGTGGCTAGGGAAATCGTGGATGCGTTAGTGATTATTTTCCAGAGTGCAATAGATTCGGGGTCGGTTCCTGAGGATTGGAGGGTGGCTAATGTTATAACACTTTTTAAGAAAGGTGGGCGAGAGAAAGCAGGAAATTATAGACCAGTTAGTCTGACCTCAGTGGTGAGAAAGATGCTGGAGTCTATTATAAAGGATGAAATTACTGCACATCTGGATAGTAGTAACAGGATAGGACAGAGTCAGCATGGATTTATGAAGGGGAAATCATGCTTGAAAATCTTCTTGAAATTTTTGAGGATGTAACTCTGAAGTTGGACGAGGGAGATCCAGTAGATGAAGTGTACCTGGACTTTCTGAAAGCTTTTGATGAAGTCCCACACAGGAGGTTAGTGAGTAAAATTAGGGCGCATGGTATTGGGAGCAAAGTACTAGATTGGATTGAAAATAGGTTGGATAATAGGAAACAAAGGGTAGTGATAAACGGCTCCATTTCAGAATGGCAGGCAGTGACCAGTGGGGTACCGCAGGAATCCGTGCTGGGACCGCAGCTATTTACAATATATGTTAATGCTATAGAAGATGGTATCAGCAATAACATTAGCAAATTTGCTGATGATAGAAAGCTGGGTGGCAGGGTGAAATTAGATGAGGATGTTAGGAGATTACAGGGTGACCTGGACAAGTTAAGTGAGTGGGCAGATGCATGGCAGATGCAGTTTAATGTGGATAAATGTATGGTTATCCACTTTGGTGGCAACAACAGGAAGGCAGACTACTACCTCAATGGAATCAATTTATGTAAAGGGGCAGTTCAGAGAGATCTGGGTGTTCTTGTACACCAGTCAATGAAGGCAAGCATGCAGGGACAGCAGGTAGTGAAGAAGGCTAAGAGCATGCTGGCCTTCATAACAAGAGGAATTGAGTATAGAAGCAAAGAGGTGCTTCTGCAGCTGTACAGGGCCCAGGTGAGACCACACCTGGAGTACTGTGTGCAATTCCGGTCTCCAAATTTGAGAAAAGACATTCTGGCTATTGAGGGAGTGCAGCGTAGATTCACGAGGTCAATTCCTGGAATGTCAGGATTACCTTACACTGAAAGACTGAAGCGACTGGGCTTGTATACCCTTGAGTTTCGAAGACTGAGAGGGGATCTGACTGAGACGTATAAGATTATGAAAGGATTGGACATTCTGGCAGTAGGAAACATATTTCCACTGATGGGTGCGTGCCGAACCAGAGGACGCAGCTTAAAAATACGGTGTAGACCATTTAGGACAGAGCTCAGGAGAAACTTCTTCACCCAGAGAGTGGTGGCTGTGTGGAATGCTCTGCCCCAGAGGCAGTGGAGGCCCACTCTCTGGATTCATTTAAAAAAGAGTTGGATAGAGCTCTCAAAGATAGTGGAATCAAGGGTTATGGAGATAAGGCAGGAACAGAATACTGATTCGGAATGATCAGCCATGATTATATTGAATGGCGGTGCAGGCTTGAAGGGCTGAATGGCCTACTCTTGCACTTATTGTCTATTGTCTATTGTCTATTAACTCCTTATACTGACCAGGTGTGTCATTGGGATTTGCAAGTCATGGGTTCACACTTGCAGGGTATGTGTTTGAGGAAGAACGGTCACGCAGTCGTTCGCAATGCTGCCGCACAAAACCAGGGGTCCGGATTCGATTCCATACGCGGACTATCTGTGTGCACTTTACACATTCTCACCGTATCTACGTGGGGTTCATCTGGGTTCCCTGGTTTTCTTCCAGAATTCTAAAAGGTGAAGGTTAGGTGAATTAGCCAAGCTGAATTGTCCATAGTGTTCAAGGATGTGTAGATTAGATGCATTAGTCAGGGGTAAATATCAGGCAATAAGGTAAGGCAATGGAGCTGAGTGGGTTTCTCTTCAGAGGGTCCGAGTGGACGTGTTGGCCCTAAGGGTCTGTTTACACACTGTCGAGATTCTAAGTTCTAAAATGCTAATCTAACTGCCTTTAATTTACCTGCCTTTTACCTAATCACTTTTTTAAAACAGCAACATGCCATTCGCTGTCTTCCAGTCCACTGCGAGCAGCCAATGAATCCGGCAAATTAACATTAACGCTTCAATTACATTTCCACCATTCCTTTCAGCAACCTGGATGGATTATAGGGGACTTAACGATCGTCCGACCCTCACGTTTGCTGAACTTTACTCCTATAGTGAGAACATTTGAATTGATAACCTGATCTCCCATCATACCTTAACACCATTCTTTGGCATGTGAGACATATTCTCCACTGTGAAGACTGACGGAAAATAGTTATTCAAAGCCTTGCCCATTTCATCGTTGCCCAACGTTAATTCCCATTTCGGCTCCTGCAATGGCCCGAACTCTACTTTAGCCAGCCTTTTATGTTTTCATAATTATAAAAACTTTCCTACCTGACTATTTACTCTGTGTTGGTTCGCATTTATCGTCTATCTTTCCTTTCTTTATTGCTTGCGTCGTGCTTTTATTTTGTTGCTTTTTAATTTATTTTAACCAATCTTCCCGTTTCCTCCTACAGTACTATTGGCTACTTTGTAAGCCTGAGCTGTTAGTTGGCTGCCTTCTTTTAAATCCATGTTTAGAACATAGAGTATAGAGTAGTACCCTACAGTACAAGCCTTTCGGCCCTTGAAGAGGTGCCAATATTTTATCCTGCTCTAAGTTCAAACTAACCTACTGTGACGATGATGCACGTTTGACAAGGTTATGCTGTCCTTGGATTTTTTTTTTCATTTCAGAGAGGTCGGAAAGGCACAGACTCAGAAGCATCCAAGTTTGAAAGATGTTTGAACCAATTTGATTATCGCACACAAATTCTGCCTCATGGCAAATGGTTATCAAGATTAGAAAAGAACACTTGTGCAATGAAAGATGGACGTCCATTTCTACCAGCTCAGCATTTTTCTCAGATTTTATTTATTTTTGTCAAAATGGCTATTCACTGAAAGCAGTCGAGCGTGCAGATTTTGCAAGCTGATGGACCCAAATATGTCGGTTATCGCTGAATATTTCTTTGACATCTCTCCTGTAATACATTGCACTCCATGGCACCTTTTGTAACAAGGACTATTTATGGGGATTCTTGCAATTATTTTTGTCATCGTCATTAAGTTGAGGTGGTCTGTTGGGTTTTTGGATAGTGTATTATGTTTTTTTTTCGTGTCTCATTCGGTAACATTCTAAATAAATATGATTTTGTTTCAAACTAAGTGGTTCAATCATCTGTATTACTCCTGCAATATCTGTGTTACACCCACTTAAAACAACGAGCAAAGATACGGTCTGGGCTTATTTCTTGAAATGTTTCAATGCGGTCTGTTCTGGTCCATAACACTACATACCGGACATTTTACGATTATCCATACGCCTGTGCAAAATTGCTCCAATGTCCCGAATGTACCTGACTCGACTGCCACTGCTGGCAGTGCATTTTCCCCATCCACCACACTCTGTGTAAAGAAACAATATCTGATGTCTATCCTATACCATTTTTCCAATCAACTTTAACTTATGCCAACTTGTGATTGCCATTTTCGAACTGGGAAAATGACTATTTACTCGATTTATGAAGGTCATCATCTTGTGCATCTCTCTCCAACGTTCCTCTTAATACATGCCCTCCATTCCAGGGAGCATCCAGGTAAATCTCCTCTGTACTCTATCTTAAGTTTCCACATCCTTCCTATGATGAGGAGACCATAACTGAACACCATATTGCAAGGATAGACTAACCAGAGTTTTATAGAGCTACAGCATAGCCTTGCGGCTCTTAAACTTAATCCCTCGGCTGAAGAAACCAACGCACCATATGCCTTGTTAACAACCCTATCAATTTGGATGGAAACGTTGCGGGACCGATAGATCTGGACCCCAAGATTCATCTTCTCCTCTACACAGCCAAGAATCTAAGATTCAACCCTGTAAGCTACAATCCAGTTCGACCTTTCAAAATGAACTACTTCACATGTTTCCAAGTTAAACACCATCTTCCACTTTTCAACAACATCTGCATTCTGTCAATGTCCTGTTGCAATCTACAACAGCACTCCACATTCACCACAACGCCAACAACTTTAATGTCATCCTCAAAATTACTGATGCACCCTTCCATTTACTCATTCAAGACATTTATACAAATCACAAAAAACAGAGGTCCCAGAACCGATCTCTTTGAAACACCAAAGATCACCGAGCACACGGCTGAATACTCAATATCCATAGAACATTACCACAGGCTGTCTTTTATGTCCCAGTCAATTTTGCACCCCGACAGCTAGATTTCCCTGTATCCCTTGCCTCCAAACTTTCTCAATAAGCCTACCATGAGGAACCTCATCAACTGTGTGGCTGAATTGCAGATGCATCTCAGACACTGCTCGATATTCGTCATTGTGTTTTGTTGCATACTCAAAGAATAAACTTGCGAGGAATGACGTGCCCATCACAAGGGCATGCAAACTATGTCTTATCAAACTAAGTTTTCCCAAATACTCATAAACCCTGCCTATCAGAATCCTCTCCTACACTTTTGCCAGCAGATTTTGTATTGCAGGCAAGCTGGCCTGCAATACACAATGTCATCCATAATCATTTTCTTGAATAAGAGAATATCATATCCACCCTCCAAACTTCTGATAATACACCAGTGGATTGTGAGGACGCGAAGACCTTCGCCAAGTATGCAACACTTCCCTTACATTCCGTAGAAAACTTGTATATATGCCATCTTGCCCAGGTAACTTATCTGTCCTCATCAATTCAAGGCTGACCCATCCTCCCCTTGCTGTCCTTATTTCGAACAGGAGTATACTTTCCTTCAACGCTGTGAAAAGATCTTATTATATTTCCTCAACTGTTACTCAAATCTACTACAACATAACTTGTGTCCCTAGTGCAATTTAACCAGCTCCTTCCTCATCCCATTATAGTATCCCTTGTTTAAGCAAAACACCCTGATTTTTAGTGATATTATTTCAATGCCCATTTGTGTCCGAAGTTCGACCATATTGTGAGCACCGTTTCCGAGAGGATTCCTAAATGCAATATCATTCTATTTTCCTGTCTGGTTACAGAGGACCAGGTCTAAGATTTCATGCTCTCTTGAATGTTCGGTAACATGCTGTTCAAGATTGTTATCATGGATATGTTACTTTCACTCGTCTTAATACTGCCTCAACAGACCTGATTTGGTCAATCAGTGTACATGTTGAACACCTGCATGACTGTTGCCGTTCCATTCATACCTGCGTCAGTTACTTCTTGATTGATTGCCTGTGCTATTATTGGGTCGGCGGCAGAATCATCCGAAGGTGACTTCTTTCTTTTACTATTCCTGATCTCCACCCAAATGAATTCAACATATTTCTCATACACCTGTGTCGTCTCTCCCTATTGCCCGAATCCCATTCTTAATTAAGAGTGTGACACCATCTCCCATTGTCCTGCCTGTCTTTGCTGATTACAAGATACCCTTGGATATTTAGTTCCGAGCCATCATCTTGCTTCAACCACGTTTCTGTAATGGTAATCCTTTGTAGAGACTTGCGCAAGTTCATTGAATTTATTCTGAATACTACGGGCATTCCGAATGCTGCCGTTTTACTCATTGTTGCTGTCGAATCGAGCTAGTCTTTGGAACTATTTTGTCACCCAATTTTACTTTTATTTCTTTTCTTACTTTTGCTTTGGTCTCAGCATTGCTTCCTTCTGCCTTTCTGCGTGGACTCACGTCGTTTTACCATTTTTGACGAACCTTCCTCAAAGTCTTTCTGTTTGTTACATCTGCCATCCAACCAAACAAGGAATCTTCTCACCTGATGCTATGTTTCACAAAAACCTTACCCCCGGCCAACCTTGTTTCAAGCTTCCCCAGGAGCTCTAGAAAACCTCCCGGCAAGGATAGTCGTCCCCTTCGAGTTCAGGTGTAACCCAACTCTTTCGTACATTTCAAAGTTTCTTCGTTCTAATGTTGCACAAATCGGAAATCCTGTCCTGCACTCCGCATCACCTCTTCAGCCGAGCATTTGCCTGACAAATCTTCTTATTCTTTCCCTCACTGGCATGTGGCATAGCGAGAACACCAGCGTTTACTATTCTTGTGGTGCTTCTTTTTCGCCTCCTTCCTCACTACTTAAATTCAGTTGCCATGCCGTCATGCATTTTCCTAACTGTCTCACCTTAACCATGACTTCTTGCTGCCCACGCTCCCCCGACACAGAAATGCAACAAGCTGTGCCTGCATGTTTTGATGCCTCCGCCAATGACACTGTCCATCACTTTGCTGAGAATAACTTTTGCCGAATGAGAGATTTGATGTCGCTGGATGGGATAGTTATTTTGCCTTGTGTTATTCAAAAGAGGCCACATGCGGGAAAATTTCCAGATTGTCATGTCGCTGCCAGTGATGCGTGGTGTATTAAGTGTCTGCTTTTCCATCTTACATGCAACAGCTTTGCGTATTTGATACTGGAGACCGTGAAGTGATGGCAAATTTTCTAGTCGGATCACCAAATGCATGATGATTGGCTGGTGGAGGCTCGGACTATCTCTTCACTGTCAATACACGACCAGCAAACTCATGTTCTGTGGATTCACCATCGAATCTTATAATGGTTATCATATTCAAATAGTTTAATGAAAAGATGAAACATCTACTTTACTGACATTCTTTCGGGAAGAAAATCTATGGTCCGTATCTGATCAAATTTTTCATTTGTCATGTGACTCATTTCTAAATGCCCTGCAGGGCAGAAAGGAATGGGAAACGAATGTTGCTTCTGGCAGCAATGCCTGAATGTCATGAATAACTGCTGTTGATATTATTATGGTCCACGCCAGAACTTGTCAAAATATTTTAAGAAGTTGGACTACTTATTTTTTTTTTGTAAATGCAGATGCAGAGTGGATTATCCAGCACTGATGCAGCTGGTCAAACCACAGAGCTTTAAACAAAATAGAATTTATTAAACCACTATGAATGAAACAGGAACACAAGAAAGCATGATTGCGTATAACTTACTGAAAACATAATTAACACGATTTCGCAACTTAATAAAACTGTTCCGTTCTCTGCAACATCCCATGATCATACATCATGTAAAAGTATAATGCAAGCATAAGTGGTATCAGAGAAATTTTTCTGACAAGACCACGGTTGAAACGAGAAACGCATTTTTCAATGTGGCTGCTTCTCTCAGTCCCAGTAGATTTGTCGCTCTTCCTACAACTTTGTATGGAACGCAATGGATTTAGATTGTTTTATTTGGTAGCTGTCCACAGCTTCCTTGAATAATTCTGATGTACGTTTGTCCTCAAATCGGACTGATTCGCCGTGGATAATCAATACTGTATTTAAAAAGAGTAACTCTTCAGCAATCCTTTGAGCTGTGATTTTGCATAATGGAAGAGCCTCTTTAAATCTAGTGGACAAATACCATATTGTTAAGAAATATTTATTTTCCACTTTCTAATTCAGGGAGGAGTCCTACGCAATCAATTAAGACACTTGTGAAATATTACTGAAATGCAGGAATGAGTAGTCAAAGAGCAAGCTTCATTACTCTCTGCGGCTTACAATTAACTGATAGGAGTGACATGTCTGGCAAAATTCAACTATATCCCTGAGCAGTCGGTGCCAGTAAAAATGATTTTGCATTTTATCTTAAGAGTTTTGAACCCGTAAATGACCTGCTATTTGGAGTCCGTGCACTATCCAAAGCAACTTCTTCCGATAACACACTGTTATATAACTGCATGAACTTCCACTCATTACTCAATTGTCCGGACATGTGATGGACTCAATTTCATCACTAAGACATCACAGAACACGGAACATAGAAAATAGAGCATTGCAGTACTGCACAGGCCTTTTGGCCCTCCATGTTGCGTCGACCAGTGGAACTAATCTGAAGCCTGTATATTCTGTACTATCCCATTTTATCTATATGTTTTTCCAATGACCATTTAAATGTCCTTAAAGTCGGCGAGACTCCTACTGTTGTAGGCAGTATGCTCCACATCGCTATTACTCTCTGAGTAAAGAAACTACCTCTGGCATCGTTACTATATCTATCATCCTTCAATTTAAAGCTGCGTCCCCTCGTCCGAACTATCACCACCTGAGGACTGGGAATTCTACTGCCAATCCAGGACAACCAGCACCACTGCCTTTCCGACCCCCCTCTTGACGTAAAAATAAATGACAAAATATACTTGTGAAAGAGGCAGTATCGTCACAGTATCAAGCGATGGATTTTATGCTTTTGTGAGCTGAACGCCAACGGAACAAAACCTTCTCGCCCAGGATTTTTTACACTCAATCTGTCCTGCAGAATGTTTGTGAAGGTGGTTTCAATGGAGATGGAATCACGTCTTAATAAAAGGTTTGGTTTTGTTCGTTCATCAGAAGTCGCTAGTTGCACCGTCCCAAAAACCCAAGGTCTCTAAACAGGCTAGATCTCAGCCTCCACTGAGCGACCCAGATGATAAAACAGCATTGATGACAGAGATAATTCTGGCATTAACAATTGCTAAAACCACAACACAGATAGAATTCCTGATCTGCACTGTGGAGTCAAACAGTAACACACGTAAACTGACACAGTTTTATACACTCACATTCACATAAATACAAACTCAACTCCATTGACACACATACAAACAGACAGTAATGCCAGCAGATACATAAGCACAACTGCACTCACTGACTGACACATATGTATGCAGACACACACACACAACACAAACATACACACAGTTACACTGAGATACCCCCTCATGCGCAAATAGACATTAACTGCAAAAATATTAATTCAACACAGTGAGAAAGCAGATACTGGGGCATCAGCTAATATTCAGCTGCTGAATGGTGTCTATCAATGGAACGACTACTGTGGAGGCCAACTAATGTTTGGAAAGACAGCAATATGCAACATGTTTATTGCCGAAAGTAATAAAATGACTACAGTAGTACTATATGTAATGTGAGATAACTCATATATGAACACTCAGCAGTGTGCAAAATGTAATTGATTGCAGTAGTACAATGTCTCGTGCGGGACTACTGAAATTTGCATGCTTAGCACATTACAAACAGTGTACTGTGTACAGGCAGGCAATGGCTATTGTGGGAGACTGATACGTGCACATTCAGTTGTTCAACCCCAGTATTTAAAACATGAGCGCATGTGAAATACTGCATCATTTCCGGTCTTTGCATGAAAACAACGTAGCCTTTCTTGAGCGCTGAAAGATTAGATACAGCCTTTTAGCCGGCGAGGTCCTTTTACGAGGTGAATGTTTAACAAAGCAATTAACTATCCAAAATGATCCGAGATTAGTACCCCACACATCATTGAACGTACAACGTAGAATGTTCAATATTGAACATTGAACATTACAGTGCAGTACAGACCCTTCGTCCATCGATTTCGTGCTGACCAGTGAAACCATTCGAAAGCCCATCGAACCTACACTATTTCATGATCATTCATGTGATTATCTAATTACCATTTCAATCCACATAATATTGCCGAGTCCATTACTGTTGCAGACAGGTCTTTCCACATCTGAGTAAATAAATTGCTTGTCACAACTGACCTATATCTATCACACCTTAATTTAAAGCTATGTCACCTCTTGCGAGCTATCACCATCCAAGGAAAAAAGGCTCTCACCCTTTCTAATGCTCTGATCATCTTGTATGCCTCTATGAAGTTACCTCTTATCCACCTTCTCGCGAACAAAAACAGCCTCACGTCTCTCACCCTGTTCTTATAAGACTTTACTAAGATACTAGGCAATATCCTGCTAAATCTCCTCTGCACGCCTTTCCAAAGTTTCCACAGACTTCCAATCATATGGCCGCACCAGAGTTTTGTACAGCTGAAACAACACCACATAGCTCCAAAACTCAAATCGTCTGCGAATAAAATCTGAAAAACTAAACGTTTTCTTTAACAACCCTATCAACCTGAGGTAAAGTCATGGCTGCAGATGCTGGAGGACAGAGTCGAAAAGTGTGGCGCTGGAAAAGTACAGCCCATTAGGCAACATCCGAGGCTTAGGAAAAGCCCTGCAGCAGAAGAGACACTCCTGATGAAAGACTTATGCCCGAAGCGTCAATTCTCCTGTTCATTGAAAGCTGCCGAACAGGCTGTGACTTTCCAGCACCACATCTATCAGTCTTTGTGGCAAATTACAGGGATGCATTCACATCGACCCAGAGACCTCTGTGCTCATGCACGCTGCCCAGAGTCTTACCCTGAGCCCAGTATGCTATATGCCTGTTCCTCGATCCAATATGCGTCACCTCACAATTTTCCACATTATACTCCTTTTGCCACCTCTCAGTCCAGTTCTCCAACTTTCTTATGTCCCACTGTCACCTGCAATATCCTTCTACACTCTCCACAGCGCCACCTAGTTTAGGGTCATCGGCAAATGTTCTTACACATCGTTCATCGCACTTATCCAGGTCAGTTATAAATATGAAAATCAGTAGTGGTCCAAAAGCAGATCCTTGCGGTGCAGCAGTACGAACGGAAATCCAGGCTCATGGAAAAATGAAACGTGAAGGCGCAGTTAGTGCGCTTGAGTGTTACAAGCTAGCCAGGTAGGACCTAAAGAGGGAAGAAGGAAGAATCAGAAGGGGACATCGAGGTATTATCTGCTACAAACCGCGATATCATCCTCAATCCCATGCCTCTGCATTTTCTACAATGGCCCACCACAGGGAATCTTATCAAAAGCTTTACTGAAATCCACATAGAGCACATCAACAGTTTTATCTTCATCCATCAGTTTCGTCACCTTCTCAAAGAACGCACTAAAGTTTGTGATGGTCGACCTACCCCTCAAAATACCGTGTTGAATATTCCTCATCAAATTATTACGTTCGAGGATATTATAAATCCTATCTCTTACAATACCACCGAAAACGTTCCAACAAGAATAGTAATGCTCACTGGTCGATTATTACCAGGGTTGTGTCTATTCCCCGACTTGAACAAGGGAACCACATTTGCTATCCTCCAATCTTCTTGCACTCTTCGTACAGTCAATGACGACATAAACATAAATATCAATGACAAATGATATGCTACCTTCTCACTAGGGTTCCAGATAATCCCAGGATAAATCCCATCCGACCCAGTTGACTTTCCTATTTTCATACTTGTGACAATTGATAACACCGTCTGCTGAAGAAGTTCAATGCCGTCTATTCTCGTATCGTGTGTCTCAGTGTTCCCCTCGACAGCATTGCATTATTCCTGTGTCATTTAGCGACTTTTCTATCTGTTCAGACTCCATCCAAAACTTCCCACTATTTTACTTGATTGGCCCTAATCTGATCTTGTCATTTTTTTATTACTGTTTATACCAATAGAAAGTTTTCTGATTTCCCTTGATTTTATCGGCCGAAAATTTCTCATGTCCCCTCCTGGTTCTACGTAGATTCTCTCGAGATCACTGCGTGCTAACTTGTAACTCTCAATTGTCCTAACTGAGCCTTCACGTCTCATCTTTAATGAGTCTCGTTCTTACACTTGACAAGCGATTCAACTTTTTTTGTAAACCACAGTTTTCTCACTTGACCACTTACTCTCTGCCTGACCGATGCATACTTATCAAGGTGACACTGTTGCTTTTCCTTGAATAAGCTCAACATTTCAATTGTGCCTATTCCCCTGCAGTTTACTTCCCCAACCTATAGTCACTAAATCTTGCCTAAACACATCATAGTTGCTTTCACTCCAGCTATAACTCTTGCTTTTCAGTACATACCCGTCCCTTTCCATCGTTAAAGTAAACGTCACTGAATTGTGGTCACTTACACCAAAGTGCACACCTCACTTCGTATCTAACAACCGGCCTGGTTCATTACCCAGTACCAAAACCACTGTGCACTCGCCTTTTGTTGGCTGCGTCATTAAACCATCCTGTTCAAACTGGGAACACTGACTCATCAGAAGTACTCCCACTAAAGCGTTTCCAGTCAATATTTGGAAAACTATAGTCTCTCAGGACAATTACCCTGTTACTTTCGCTCCTGCCCAGATTACTTTTTACAATCCTTTCTGCTACATCTCTGAAACCTTTTCGAGGCCTACAGAAAACACCCAAGAGTTCAAAAACTGACCCATCTAAAGTCGTCGAACTATAGTAGTCCCAGTCAATGTTGGGAAATTTATGGGCTCCCATAACAACTACCCTGTTACTGTCGCTACAATCCAGAATCGTCTTCGTTATCCTTCCCTCTACATCTCCGGAACTGATTGTACAGCTACAGAAAACACCCAATAGGGTGACCATTCCTTTTCTGTTCCGAAACTCAGCCAGTACTACTTCAATAGACGAGTCCTCAGCACCATCCTTTCTGCCACAGTAAAACTGTCCTTGACTAACAGTGCCACACCGCTCCTCTTTTACTACTTTTACTGATTTACTGAATCGTCTGAACCACGTACTCTGTGGCATTCCTGTCTCAGCTCTATACATGTCACCGAGATGGCCTCAACATCGAAGTCCCAGGAACCAACCAAATTTCTCAAGTTAACCACATTTCTTCAGGATGCTTCTAGCATCCAAGAACAAGGTGGGAGAACCAAGTCCTGAAACGAAAGTGTTTCAGTTAATTGTTTCCATATCCAGTCTTTTCGCTTGATCTGATCACTGCGGAGAAATTCGTCTCCAATTCATTGTCATCACCGTGTTGCTCTTAAAGATTTTACAGTAACAGGCAAACGCCTGAGGGATGCTGTGATGCAAGGGAATTGCATCAGTCGTTAATCCGGGAGGACTGGGTTCATAGCTTAACTCTCCTCATCAGACTTAGGAAGCATAAAGCCAACATTATAAGTTTGGCAATTGTTCGTTTTCTTTTCAGAATTAAGAACGGTTGCTGTTTTCTGGAGCCATCATTGGCACGGAGAAAATGAGATGTAGTCTGTGTTTAAACTCATTGAAATTTTGCAGGGAATGATGCGGTCGTTACTTTGAAAGTGACTGGGAGTTTATGCCAAAACCATCGTTTTCTTTTCCCGATGGTTATAATGAGACCTGACTTGTCTTTTACATGTCTGCTTTCAACAGTGAATGGCATGATTAACCGAGCGTTAAGCACGTTACACGAGAGGTCTGACCTGATTGGCTGATCTGAAATCTGTCCGAGATTTGAACAAAAAAACACTCCAAATCGAGAAAAAAAAAGTTAATCGATGATTAACTAATTACCAATTTACTTAACTAAGTAGAGACGGCTGTGCAGGCCATGTACTGTCACTGTGTGATGTCGGAGATGGCTGATCACATTTCGATTTGCATTGACCACATCTGCAAAATTGTTCTTTGTTTGAAGGAGTCTGTTTCATTCGATAAGCTGGAATCTGAGCTTCAAACGCTGCAGCATATCCAGAATCTGAAGGAACACCTGGACAATTTGTTTCAGGAGGAGGTCATACCTGGTAGATGAAGTTTCACAAACTCTGTCGGTGGCCATGAACAGCAAAGTGTGGCTGCAAGTGAGGGCAGGTAGTGGGCTTCATTTAGAGGAATCCAACTATAAGTATAAGAATTTAAGGATCAGGCAAGGCTCTAAAGGGTTGCAAGTCAGCCAGAAATGAACTGAAAACTGCACTCAAGACTGTTGGAAGAGGCATAGGAAGGCTTTAGTGGGAAGCATTGGGCAAATCCCTAAGGCATTCTATACGTATGCGAGGAGCAGGAAAATGCCCGGAGTGAGTATAGAACGAAATACAGTCAGTGGAGGAAACTTGTGCCTGTCATTGGAGGAGGTAGGGGAGGTACTTAATGAATATTTTTCTTCAGTATTCACTACTCAGACGGACCTTGATGTTTTTGAGGACAGCGTAGAACAGGCTGACATGCT
Source organism: Chiloscyllium plagiosum (assembly GCF_037043375.1). Classification (NCBI taxonomy): domain Eukaryota; kingdom Metazoa; phylum Chordata; class Chondrichthyes; order Orectolobiformes; family Hemiscylliidae; genus Chiloscyllium; species Chiloscyllium plagiosum. Next base: position 32,295,596 of record NW_028270179.1, read on the forward strand.
CGAAAAAGTTGATGATATGAGTGAGGATGTGCTTAAATATTTAAAATAAGCAAAATTATAAAGGAAAACGGCAGTGTGGAGTTCCCTGGGCCAGTTGAGATAAACCCAAAGGTTACTACCGGAAGGAAGGGACGAGATTGTTGCGCCTTTGGCGATGATTTTTGCTTTCTTTCAATCACCTGGAGTTGTGCCAGATCAGTAGAAGCTGAAAAAAATCATATCTTTGTTTAAGAAAGGGAATATGGATAGTCTTGAGAATTATGTCTCCAGTCGGTGAAATGTTGGAGTGGATTCTGTGAAAAAAGATGTATCATAATTTGGAAACCCATAGTTTGGTTAGAGATAGTCAGTAGGCTTTGTGAGCGGCAGATTATGTCTCATAAGCCTTATTGAATTGCGTGAGGATGTCACAAAACACACTGACGAACGTGGAGTAGTCGATGTGGTGCAAATTGATTTAATAATGCTATTGATAGTTTTTCCCATGGTAGGCTCATTCAGCAGGTGAGGAGGCGTGAGATACAGGGAAGTATGGCTGTCTGGATACAGACTTGACTGACCCATAGAAGAGAGAGTGTGGTTGTAGATGGAAATCATTCAGACTGGAGCCCATTGACCATAGGTGTCCCATTGGGTTCTGATCCACGTCCTCTGACTTTTGTGATATTTATACATGAATGACGAACTGGTAGGATGGGGCGAGTGATTTTGCCGATGGCATGAAGATTTTGAAGTGGTGGATCGTGAGGAGGGAATTTGTTGGGTGTAACAGGACCTTGACATGATAAAGACCTGGGGTGAGAAGTGACAGATTGACTTCAAGCTGTAAAAGTGTGAAGTCGTTCATTTTGGAAATTCGAAATTTAATGCAAAATACGGGGTTGAGGCAGGAAAATGGCAGTGTGGAGGAACATAGAGAGTTTGGTGTCCACGTTCACGGATTGTTCAAAGTCGCCACCCTTGTTGATGGGCTTGTTCAGAAGGCGTATTGGGTACTTTCTTTCATTATCGATATTGTGTTTTAAAGCTTTAAGTTTATGCTCCAGCTGTATAGTACACTAGGAAGACCACACTTCGAATATTGTGGTCAGTTCTGGTTTCCTCATTACCGGAAAATTGTTGAAGCTTCAGAGAGAGCACAGAGGAGATTTGCCAGGATGATGCCGAGACTGGATAGCATGTCTTATGAAGAACGTTTGAGGGGGTTATGACTTTTCTCATTGGAGTAAAGAAAGATGAGAGGTGATTTGGTCGAGGCGTACAGAGTGATGAGAGGCATAGATAGAGTGAATAGGTAGAGATATATTCAAAGGGCAGAAATACTTATCACAAGTGGGTATAATTTTAAGGTGATTGGAAGAAGGTTCAGAGTAGACACCAGAGGTCAGTTCTTTTCACAGAGTGTAGTGAGTGCGTGGAATGCACTGCCAACGTTGATGATAGATTCAGATACACGAGGGACATGTAATAGTCTGTTGGATAGGCACATGGATGATCGCAAAATAAAGGCAATGTCAATTAGTTTGATCTCAGAAAAGGAAAGAAGTTCGGCACAGCTTCGAGAGCCAAATGGCTGACTTTGCTTAACAGTTCTGTGTTCTATATTCCATGTTCAGCTGTTAACGTTGTCCAAAGGTATTGGTACCTACTCTTTACAATAGACAATAGGTGCAGGAGTAGGCCATTCTGCCCTTCGAGCCTGCACCACCATTCAATATGATCATGGCTGATCATTCTTGATTAGTATCCTGTTCCTGCCTTATATCCATAGCCCTTGATTCCACTATCATTGAGAGCTCTATCCAACTCTTTCTTAAATGAATCCAGAGACTGGGCCTCAACTGCCCTCTGGGGCAGATCATTCCATACAGCCACCACTCTCTGGGATAAGACGTTTCTCCTCATATGTGTCCTAAGTGGTCTACCCCGTATTTTTATGCTGTGTCCTCTGGTTCGGCACTCACCCATCAGCGGAAAAATGTTTCCTGCCTCCAGAGGGTCCAATCCTTTAATAATCTTGTATGTCTCAATCATATCCCCTCTCAGTCTTCTAAACTCAAGGTTATACAAGCCCAGTCGCTCCAGTCTTTCAGTATAAGGTAATCCCGCCATTCCAGGAATTGAACTCGTGAACCTACGCTGCACTCCCTCAATAGCTAGAATGTCTTTCTTCAAATTTGGAGACCAGAACTGCACACAGTACTCCAGGTGTGGTGTTACCAGGGCTCTGTGCAGCTGCAGAAGAACGTCTTTGCTTCCATACTCACTCCCTCTTGTTATGAAGGCCAGCATGCTATTAGCCTTCTTCGCTACCTACTGTACCTGCATGCTTACCTTCATTGACTGGTTTACAAGAACACCCAGATCTTTCTGTACTGCCCCTTTATCTAAATTGATTCCATTTAGGTAGTAATCGGCCTTCCTTTTCTTGCTACCAACGTGGATAACCATACATTTATCCACATTAAACTGCATCTGCCATGCAGCTGACTACTCACCTAACTTGTCCAGATCACCCTGTAATCTCCTAACATCTTCATCACATTTCACCGTGCCACCCAGCTTAGTATGATCAGCAAATGTGCTAATTTTATTACTAATACCATCTTCTATATCATTAACATATATTGTAAAAAGCTGCGGTCCCAGTACTGATCCCTGCGGTACCCCACTGATCACTGCCTGCCATTCTGAAATGGGGCTGAATATCACTATTCATTGTTTCCTATCAGTCAACCAACTTTCAATCCAAGTTAGTACTTTGCCTCCAATACCATGCGCCCTAATTATGCTCACTAACCTCCTATGTGGGACTTTATCAAAAGCTTTCTGAAAGTTCAGGTACACTACATCTACTGGATCTCCCTCGTCCATCTTCAGAATTGCATCCTCAAAAGATTCCAGAAGATTAGTCAAGCATGATTTCCGCTTCATAAATCCATGCTGACTCTGACCTATCCTGGTACTACTATCCATAATTTGATCATTTATAATAGACTCCAGCATCTTTCCCAGGACTGAGGTCAGACTAACTGGTCTATAATTTCCTGTTTTCTCTCTCCCACCTTTCTTAAAAAGTGGTATAACATTAGCCAACCTCCAATTCGCAGGCACTGATCCCGAATCTTTCGAACTCTTGAAAATAATCACCAACGCATCCATGATTTCTCGAGCCACCTCCTTCAGTATCCTGGGATGTAGACCATCAGGCCCCGGGGACTTTTCAACCTTCAGACCTAACAGTCTCTCCAACACCAACTCCGGGCAAATGTAAATTCTCTTCAGTTCAGGTCCTTCAGCCACTGTTATGTCAGGGAGATTGCATGTGTCTTCCCCAGTGAACAGAGATCTGGAGTACCAATTCAATTCTTCTGCTATTTCTTTGTTCCCCTTAATATATTGCCCTGTTTCTGTCTTCAAGGGCCCAATTTTATTCTTAATCATTTTCTTGCCTTTCACATACCTTAAAAAAAAACTTTTACAATCCTCCTTTATCTTATTGGCCAGTTTACCTTCGTGCCTTATTTTTTTTCTCTGTGTATTTCCTTTTTTGTAATCCTCTGTTGTTCTTTAAAAGCTTCCCAGTCCTCCGTTTTCCCAATTATCTTTGCTTTGTTAAACTTTTACTCTTTTAACTTTATATGTTTCTTAACTTCCCTCGTCAGCCACGGCCACCCATGCCTCCTCCTCGGATATTTCTTCCTTGTTGTAATGAACTGATCATGCAACTTCTGCATTATACACAGAAATATCCGCCCTTGTTCCTCCACTCTCATCCCTGCTGAGGTATTGCACCATTGAACTTTGGCCAGCTCCTCCCTCATAGCTCCATAGTTCCCTTTATTCAACTGAAAAATTGTCACTTTCGATTGTACCCTCTCCCTCTCAAATTGCAGATTGAAGATTATTGTATTATGGTCACTACTTCCCAATGGCTCCTTCACTTCGAGGTCCCTGACCAATTCTGGTTCGTTACACAATACCAGATTCAGAATTGTCTTCTCCCTGGTCGGCTCCAGCACCAGCTGTTATAAGATTCCATCTCTGAGGCACTCCACAAAGTCTCTTTCTTGAGGTCGAATACCATCCTGATTCTCCCAGTCTACCTGCACGTTGAAATCCCCCATAACAACTGTAGTAACATTTTTGTGACAGGCCAATTTCAGCTCCTGAATTAACTTACATCCGACATCCAGACTACTGCTTGGGTGCCTGTCGATAACTCCCAAGAGAGTCTGTTTACCCTTCATATTTCTCAGCTCTATCCACACTGACACACCCACTCAAGTAACAATCATTTCCCTTCCCGACCCGCTTTGCGCCCTGCCTTCACTTCCGCCCAGCCCCCGCCCCTCTCTGATGCGAAAAGACCGCTGGCGTCGAGGAAAAATCTTAAATAACAATCACTTACCTTCCCGACCGGGAAGGTCTGTATGTGTAGAACAATCACTTTCCTTCCCGACCGGCTTTGTCTTTGTCTGTATGAGTAGAGAAGATGCAGGATGGATGAGCCAGTGGAGTATGGCACAGTCGGAAAGGAGGCCATTCAACTTGGGGGAGTATAAAGACAAGTGGAAAGATTTGAATTATAAAATACAAGCAAGTTTGCTGATGACACTAAAATAGGAGGCATGGTGGAGAGCGAGTAAGGTTATCAGGAATGGCTCCCGGATCTTGATCAGCTGGAGAAGTGCGCCGAGAAATTGGTAATGGAGTTTAATGTCAATATGTGTGGCTTTTCGTGAGTGTGTGGTCTTGCATTTTGGAAAGTCAAATCATGATTGGACTGTCATGTGAATGGCAGGGCCTTCTGGAGTGTACAGCAATAGAGGGATTTAGAGTTCTGTTTCACAGTTCTCTGAAAGTGGGGTCAAAGGTAGACAGGGCAGTGAAGAAGGCTTTTAAGACAATGGCCTTCGTCAGGCAGGGCATTCAGTATTGGTATTAGGGAGTTTTGCAGTTATATAGTACGTTGATGAATCTAAAACTGAAGTATAGTGTTCAGTTTTGGTCTTCTTCTGTGGGATCGGCGTTGTGAAACTGGAAAGAGTGCAGGAGCAATTTTCAGGAATGTTGCCTGGACTCAATGGTCTGGTGTATCGGAACACGCGAGGACTTCTGTTCTTCAGAGTATCGGAGAGTGTTGGGGTATCATACGCATGTGAAAAAATCATAAGCTGCATGGAGCTGATGGATGCACTCAGTCTTTCTTGCGGGGTTCAGGAATTGAGGACGAGATTGCATCAGCTTAAGGTTAGTGGGGAAATAATAAAAGGAAATCTGAGGAGCAACCGTTTCACACGGATGGTGATACACATGTGGAATGAGCTGCCAACAGAAGTAGTTGAGGCGGGTACTTTAAAAATATTTTTTAAATCATTTGGACAATTACATGGAAAGAAGTGAATAGAAGGATATGGGTGAAGTGTCGGGGTCAGCGTAGAGAGATATTTTGATTAGCATGGTCTCTTTTCGGCCAACGGGCTCGTCTCCACATTGTAGGACTCTATGATTCTATGACTTTATGATAGTTGCAGGGGATTCCAAATTAAGAGGAATGATAGTACCCTTTGTAAGCAGTATTGAGAGTCCCGCGTGCTGTGTTGCTATTCCGATGCCAGCGTGCGGGACATCATCGACTGCCTCGGAAGGATATTGGACAGGAAGGGTAACGATCCAATTTTCATGGTCCACGTCTATGCAAATAACAACGGCAAGACTAGGAAAAAGGATCTGTTCAGACATTATCAGGAGGGACGAACCAATTTAAAGAACAGATCCTCAATGGGCATAATTTCTGGATTTCTGACCAAGTCATTCGCAAATTGGCGTAGAGATAGGTGAATAAGAGAAGTAACATGCCGCCAATAGAGCAGAGCAGGAAAGAGGGCTTCCTTTTCATGAGGCAGTGGCATCAGTATTGGAAAAAGAGGGATCTTTACCATTGGGCCTTTGAAGACCAGAACTGATTTGGAGCAAGGGTTCTGGCGAAAAAGGTTAATCGGGTGGTCAACAGTACATCAAACTAGGAATTCGTGCAAAGAGGAAAACTCCAAGAAGTCTAATAAGCAATGCGGTGAAAATCTGCAGGTAAACAGCTATAAGGTTCGTTTCTGCATTGAAAATAATATGACAAAAATGAAAAGAAAGGATAGCTCAGTAAAACTTATTTAAGTCTCCAGTACAAAATATAGTGCAAAATATTTGCAACATGAAGAAAAAAATACTCAGTAACAGATACAGCAAACGCTCATCGCGAAGGAAAAGATGCATATTAAATGGAGGATGAGACAATTATGGCTGACCATGGAAGTCAGGCACAGCAGAAAAGTAAAGGAGAAAGCATATCATCTGGCAAAGTGGAGTAGGAAATCAACGGAATGGGAAGCCGATAATAATTAACATCGGACAATGAACTAAGAAATAAGATGGTGGAAAATTAAATATAAGCAAGACTATAGTATTAAGGAAGATTGCAAGAGTTGCTGTCGATATTAAAGGAAAGAAAATGATTGGCAAAAGCTGGAATACAATGTGGAAAACTGGAAATGGGGCGCAAAGAAAAGGCTGAAGTAGTTAATGAGTAGTTTGTGTCGGTCTTCACGGTGAGAGACACAAGTAATATCCAAAGGAATCGCGAGACCTAATGGTCAGAAATGAGTACGGCGTCCATTGTAAAGGAGAAGAGGCCAGAACAACTGAAAGGTCTGAAAGTTAACACATCAACTCAGTCAGATGGGCTACACCCTCAAGTTCTGGCAGAGATAGCTGAGGAGATAGTGGACGATACAGTAGAGAAACGTTTGGTTTCACTGGGGACATGGTGGAGGATCCCAGAGCTCTGGAAAATTGCTAATGTAATTCCCCCCAACCAAATAGAAGAATAGACTTCGGCAAAAGATTGTAAATTACAGGCCGATTAGACAACTGTAGTCATTGTTAACATTGTTAACAGTTCATTGCGAAGGATGAGATTTCTGATTACTTGGAAGTGCTTAGTAAAATATGGCAAAGTTAACAATGGTTTCATCAAAGTAAAGTCATCCTTGACAAAACTGTTAGAACTCTTTAAACTGGCAACCAGCAGTTTATATCAACGAGTGGCAATATACGTGAGATGTCTATACTTATGGAAAGACATTTGATAAAGTGTTACGCAGGAGGCTGCTGAGTAATATGGCGTTACGAGCATGGACACATGAGTGGCTGCCTCTCAGAAGTCAAAGTGTGGAGATAAGAATGTACAAATCACACAACACCAAGCTATAGTCTAACAGGCTTATTTGGAAGCGCTAGCTCTGGTTGTGCTGCTCCTTCTTCAGATGGTTGTGGAGAATATGATTGCATGACATAGAATTTAAAGCAAAACATTACAGTGTGATGTAACTGAAATTATATATTGAAAAAGACCTGGAATATTTGTTAAGTCTCTCATCTTTTAGAATGATCATGTCGGTTTCAATTCGTTCATGTGTAAATCGCAAAACGATTTTTTTTTAAAGTTACCTTCCCAAGTGTACAATAACAATTGGTGTCATGTCGGCACAGATAATGTATTGAAGGTATTGCTCCCTTTGAGTCTGTCTCCAATCGAAAAATAACGGATTTACAGAATTTTACATGGATTCATGCAGTTTTAGAACAAAGTAAAATGTAATTCTGCAAGTACAAATTCAATCCACAAACTTATATGTGTATATGTGCATGCAGCTGTATGTGGGGTGAAGGCTGGGGCTGACTATGAGTGTCTGTGTGAGAGTATGTGCACGTGTGTAACTGTGGGTGCAAAGGTGTTTAAGACTGTGAGGGGCGTGTGTCGGAGTGTAGACGTGAGTATATGAGAGAGAGACTGAGTGTCTGTGTGTGCGTGTGTGTGTCTGTCTGTCTGTCTGTGTATAGAGTGCAATGGGGGCACCTGTCGTGTGACATGAACCCAAGGTCCCGGTTGAGGCCATCCCCATTGGTGCCAAATTTGCCTATCAGCTTCTGCTCAGCCACTTTTCGTTATTGCCATGCCGAAGTCCGCCTTGGAGGATGGTCACCCGAAGTTCCGAGGTCGAATGTCCCGGACTGCTGAAGTGTTCTCCGACTGGGAGGGAACACTCCTGTCTGCTGGTTGTTCTGCGGTGTACATTCAGATGTTGTAGTAGCCTTTGTTTGGTCTCGCCAAGGCAGTACCCATACTTCTTCTTCTCGCGTTTGCACAGCCACCAAACCTCAAACAGATCATTGTTCTTATCAAACCACTCGGCATTCAGGACAATACCATACAACCCTGTCACGGTAGATGCCTGTCACATGTCAGAATGCCCACACAGATACCACCATTACGCGTGGGGACACCTCTAACCATGAACGTGGCAGGTGATCACGTCACTCATCCAACGTTGTCTCTCTCATACGCTGCAGGAAGGATGCTCTGAGGTATGGTATGAGAATGTTAGCTTCGAGCAAACAATGTGCCTAATTACCTCAGTAACTTTTGCTAATATAATAAAAATCATGGAAAATCCAATGTGGCCATTTACGGCCGCATTATTCTATTTTTGATCATCAGTAACGTGATGGAAGGTGTCATTAATATTCCAACAGACAGTACCTGCTCAACAAAACCTGCTTGGTGACGCCGAGTTTGGATTCCACCAGGGTCACTTAGCTCTTGGCATCATTACAGGCTGGCTCAGAGTCGGGCAAGACAACTGATTTCCAGAGGGGAGATGAGAGTGACAACCTTTGATATTAAGGCTGCATTCGATTGAGTATCTCATCAAGAGGACCTGGCAAAAATGGAATCAAATGGAATCCAGTGAAACATCTCTGATGGTTAGAGTTATTCGTGAGACTGAGGAAACTGTTCGTGATTGTTGCAGGTCAGTCATCTCAGCTCCAGGACACATCTGCAGTAATGCGCAAGATAGTGCCCTGTGCCCAACCATCTTCTGGTGCATAATTAATGTCCTTGCCTGCAGCACAATGTCACATTTGGAATATTCACCAAACAATGCACAATGTTCAGCACCGTTCAGATACTGAAGGAGTCCAATTTCAACAAGGTCAAGAAAATAATTGGGTATAGGGTGAGAAGTCATAAGTAGCATTTCCACTACATGAATGCCAGGTTCGAATCATCACCAATCAGAGACAACCCAAACAAAGCCCATTTGTGCTCAATGGTGTTAACATCACTGAATCACTGACTGTCAACATCCGGAGGTTATCACTGACCAGAACCAGAAGGTGACTCACCACTTAAACAAAACGGCTGTAAGAACAAGCCAGAAATGATTAATACAAGCCAGAAGCGGCGAATGCAAGCCAAAAGCGGCGAGTAGCTTACTCCGTGATTCCCTAAAGCCTGTCCAAAACCTACAAGTCACAAGTCAGGAGTGTGATGGATTACGCCCGACGTGCCTGGATAGATGCAGCTCCCAAAACACGTAAAATGCTTGACAATATCAGGACAAAGCAGGACGCTTAATTGGTACTATACCGCAAGCATTCACTCCCTTCACCAACGAATCTCATCAGCAGCAATGTGTACTTTCAACAAAGACACTGTAGAAATTCACCAAATATCCTCAGACGCACCATCCAAACACACGGGCACATCAATCGAGAGGAACAAGGGAGGCAGATATATGAGAACACCGCCACTTCTAAGTTTCTACCCGAGCCACGAACCATTCTGAATTAGAAGTATTGTGCCGTTCCTTCATTTGGACCCGAGCTATGTACAATCCACATTAACGATTTCAATACAGAAATAGAAGGGTCTATAGACAAATTTGCGGACAACAGAAAAATGGACGGGATAATAAATTGCAAGGAGGAAATAAAACCTTACAAATGAATATCGATAGATGAGGAGAGTGGGCCAAAATGTTGTCGATGAAGTTTAACGTGAATAAGTGCGGGGTCATGAATTTGGGTCGAAAATTGTTTAGGCGAGTTATTATTGTTGGATCATAACGTTTTAATTTCGTCCCCATGGCATGGTGGTTCAACGCATAGCAGGACTCCAGCGGTTAAAGAGGAAAGCTCACCACCATCTTCTCAAGAATAATTAATGACCTGCAATAAATTCTGTCCATCCCACGATGGAACATCCTCCCAATGAATAATGTAAAAAGAAAAACTCGAAATAACACCTTACCTTCTTTTCCTGCTGCATTCTGTGCTTCGTGCACATGTAAAACAGTGTCCTGGTGTTGCAGGTTTCTCCATTTAAATAACATTTTGTTGTTTCGTTCTCCCTTCGAAAATGAACAACTTCACATCATCCCATATTTTGCACCATTTACCTTTTTTTGACCACTCATCTGAAATATCAGTATCTTTCTATAGCCTGCTTCTGTCCCTTGCATTAACTGCATTTAAACCGATTTGGTAGTCTGCAATTCAGGCGACAGAACGTTAACTTTCTTACCCATAGTTATTAATATCATGCAGGTCCCATCTTCTGAAGCTAATCCCTCGCCTGTGGTGTGGTACCTTTTGGTTGAACCACTATCAGCTGTCTGCCAATAGTTAAACATTTCTTTTGAGCCGATGACGTTTTCTTCATTGTTTGGCTCTGAAACGGAGCCAGTCGCCGTCCTGTCTGGCATTCTTTCACAAGCTGCTTGGAAACTGTGTGATCATTGTAGTCCAACAGCTTACTCACTGTCTGAGTTGCAGCAAACGTTTGAAGGCTGTCGGTATGGTAGCCTTCATTGCAAGAGGTTTGAAGTTCATAAGAGCCTGTGTGAGACTACCGCTTCAGTACTTTGTGTAATTTTGGTCTCTTTACCTCAAATAGTAGATTTTCAGCAGAGCTGGAATGCCCATTGAGAGGATTCCGTCAATGAAATGATGGTTGACGTGATCATCCTCACGTATGCTTTCTTGCCGTTTTCCCATAACCTTTGATACCATTCCTGATCAAGAATCTCTGAATCAGAGCGTTAAGTGAACTTAAGGTCCACAGCCCCTGGCTGTAAATGACTCTGAGGGTTTACTGCCACCTGAGAGAAGAAAACACTTTTCATCTCTGCCTGAAATGGGCAACCCCTTGTTCTGAGATGTTATCCTGTGGTCGTAGAGTTTCTGACAAAAGGAAACAGCCTATGGTCATCTGCGTTGTCAAGTCCGCTGAGAATCTGGTATATTTCAATGCAGTTGCCTCTTGTTCTATGAAACGTCAATGAGTACACGACAAACAACTAAACCATTCCACATCAGATAGTCCCTCCTTAATTGTGATTAGTTTAGGAAACCTTTTCATGAGCATGGTGGGCAAGTAGGATCAGAGTGCATGGGTGAAGTCAAGAGTGTGCTCCACCCCTCAGCTATTGTCAGTCTGTACAGGAACCAGTTCTCCAAGTGGGACGTGTCTTAAAGACCTTCTGCGTAGCTTTTTAGGTCTCTGCAAGAGGCACCAACTGTCGTTCAGTTCACGAAAGATCTGGATCAGTCATGATGCCGCTGAGAACCGTTCTGGTGGAACTGCACAAAGCATTGCTCAGGTTACAGGCAGAGTGGAGAGCGCAGTTCTGGAATCCACGTTTTAGGAGGGGTGTGATAGAACTGCGGAGTAACGTGAAGGTGGGCACCAGGTAGTGGTTGTTAGAGCAGATTTGCTGTCGTGTTGCCTGAATTTAAGAGTTTCTGTTGTGCAGAGAACTTGAAAACATTGAATATGTTTTCACAGAAGAAAGCATCTTGAAAGATGACATGATATTGGTCACTAAAAGATGAAAACAATTGACAGGTCGCAGAAATAACTGTTCTGGCTTATTGTGCGATCAAAGTCAGGGGATATAGATTTACAGTAAAGGGTAACCGATTTAGAGTGGACGAGGAATTTGATTTTTTCTCAATAGGTGGTGAGATTCTGGAACTGTGAGGGTGGTGAATATAAGGTCCATAACATCCAAAAAGTATTGAGAAGACAGTACAAAGATGCATCTTGGATCCAAGTCCGTTGCTCTCTGAAAGTACCGTGGAAAAAGCCTAGCACCATACGTTGCGAAGAAGGTTTTGATCCTAGACGGCATTCAGTGCAAGTTTACAATGACGATACTTGAATTTTGGATGTTTACACACTGAGGAGAGACGAGAGCAATTGGGCCTTATTACTCTCGAAATTAGAAGGTTAACGCTAATTGTTGGGCTCAGCCAGTGACGCCCACGTGGTAGTCTAAGAGTCAGGGCCAGGCCATTCAGGAGAGATGATAGAGAACAATTCTGCAGACAAAGCGTATTCGAGATTTGGGATTCTCTTCCTCAAACAGCAGTGGATGCTAATGCAAGTTTTAAATTTATACCTGAAAGAGACATGCTTATAAAATTTACCAAGGGTATCAAGGATATGTGCCCAAGGCAGGCAAATGTAGCTATCTACATATCAGCCACGATATTGTTGAGTGGCTGACAGGGGTAGACTGGTTGAATAACCACCTCCTGTTCCGAAGAAGAACTGATTTTTGTTCTCTGTCATTTCATTCAATAGTGAGGTCAGTGTCTCAGTTCCTGTTCCGTTTTTGATCCATTTAAACTTAGGTTCCAGCTGTCATCAGTCTCAGTTAGTTAGCTACATCTTAATAGAACCTGAAGTGCAGCCAGTCGCTATTGTGTCAATAATTAATAATACCACAGTAATCTATGAGCTCATAAGAAGTGGAACTTTGTTCAAATCTAAACATTCTCCCTCTCAGAATCACAACAGAGATGTGGATGACACTGGTGTTGCTGCTTGGAGCTCTGGTGTTAATGGAAGCTAATGTTATTGGTACGTACATTTGTTGATCTTGCATGTAGAGGTTTGTGCATCTTCCGTCGGCAAACAGAGGAACCACGGGTTGGAACAATGACCACTGTGGTCTTAAAGTTTTTGCTTCTGTTCGGTTGGATCATTTGTGTTCCTTCCATCTGCCCATACAGTTTCCATAATTATGGAAAAGAAGCATTATTCTACTCAGAAAGTTACTGATTGGAATTCCCAGGCTGTTTTAATATTGTGCTCATGCATTCTTTCTCATTGCAATCATTATTGGCCAATGAGCTGTTCCCTGTCACGTCAGGCGTCCCATCGACATACTGCACTTCAGTAACAGCGAGTTCTTGTACACACACAGTGTCCCTTTCTCTGAGCTGGGAAGATCTTTATTCAGGTCCTACTGGATCCACGGGTGAAACATAGCTTCGCTGAAGAGGCTGATTCGAATGCAGCTTCGCCAAAATTTGTGACATATTCATGGCAAAATTCAAAGAGATTGTAGGACAAAAGTCAGGATGTTATCTACAAGTCTCCAAGGCTCCTGTTATAACACAGCTAGAATAGTGTGAACAATTTTTGTTCCCTTAGTGAAGGAAATGCAAACTGCATTTGGGGGCCGTCCATTGAGAGTTCATTCAGCTGTAATCATTTGTGGAGGGATTGTTTTGTGATGAGGCGTTGATTATGTTGGGCCTGCGCTGAGTGCAGTGCAGAGGAACGAGAAGCGACCTTATTGAAACATTTAATATTTTTAGTGGATTTGAGAACGTTGCTGAAGAGCTGTTAGTACCCCTTCTTGGAAAGTTTCAGAACAGAGGGCATAATTACTTAATGAGGTGCCACCATTTAAACACAGAAATGTGAAGACATTTATTCCCTCAGAGGGGAGTGAACCGGTGGCTTTGGCTGAAGGGTGGGGGTTTGTGTGTGATTGAGCGTTCGATCATAAAATCAGAGCCTGGGAGAGACCCTTAACGCCATCTTGTCTAAACCATGAAACAGCACTTTGAAATCTACAACAGCCCCATTAACCAAAGTCTGGCATATCGCCCGAATTGAAAAAAATTCTGCAAGTGTTCATCCACGTCTTAGAACATAAAACATAGAGCAGGTCAGCACAGCACAGTCCAGACACTTCGGCCCTCGAATGTGCGCCGACCTTTTATTCTACTCTAATATCAATCTATACTACATACTTCATTGTAGTATCTCACATGTGTGTATCCAAGAGTCGCTAAAGTGTCCCTTAAGTATTTCGTTCTATTACAACTGAAGGCAGTAAATTCAATGCACCCATCACTCTTTTTCTGAAAAGGTTTTGAGATTTCCTGCATCAAATATCCTACCAGGCAATACATTGCAGGAACCCACATCCTTCTGGGTGAAACCGTTTACCTTCAAATCTGTTCTAAATGTCGTGACGTTTACATGAAAATCGTGCCCCCCCCCCCCCCCTTGCATGAGCCCTTTGACTTCGCCACTGTTTTCTATTCAACCTGTCCATACCATTCATTATCTTAAATACATCATACAGACACTATCTCAACCCTCCATTCTCAATAGGACACATCTCGAGCTGCTCAACATCTCTTCAAAAGGTAAGTGCGTCATTGCAGGCTATGTCGTGGTGAATATCCTCTGTATCCTCTACAGTCCAACCACAGCTTTTCGGTGGAGAACAGGACTCCGTCCAGTACTCCAGCCGGCGTCTCACTAAAGTCCTGTATAGCGACAAAATAACCTCCTTGCTCTTAAAATATATGACATGATTGATAAAGCCAAGATGCTCCTTTGCATTCTTCTCTCCCCTATTATTCACTCCTACCACATTCATGGATCTGTGGACAAGCAGATTAATATCCCTGTGCGCCTTTCAGCTTCCTCGTGACCCGCCTTTCATTGCGTGCTCCTTTGTCTTGCTCCTGCTTCCAACGTACATCACCTTACACTTCAGGTTTAAATATGACCTGTCACTGATCTGAACATCTGAAAAAAAGACAATTATATCCGCCTATAATCGAAAGTATATCGTGTCTGACTGGTAAAATCAAGCAATCATTTTTAATTCTTTATTCTAGTTCCTATCGATTTGTGTGATGGGGGCGGAAGGTTCTGCAGTAGACTACAATGTGAGAAACGAAAGGCAAAGTTGGTAGAAGGGAAATGCCCGTCTATGCGATGGTGTTGTTTACCTCTCTAACATCAAAGATGGAATGTCAACGCTGGAAAGCATCTGAGTTTCCGACTGGAGAGATCTGTCATCTCAACATTTCAGCCTCAACTTGATTGTGCTAATCCATTGAAACCAGACACTGTTTTCTCAGACATATGAATAAAATTGTGTGAACATGAGAAACATTGATTGTCTATGTCTCATTTCACATTCAGATCAGTGTCTTAAAAAATTATCAACTAGATCCTGAAGGACAAAAGTAACTATCCGAACACAGACACACACAAGAGACGCTGCATTAGGACTCTGGCCATAAGGTCTACAACACATTGTATAACTCCTGATCTACGAAGGAACGATGAAGAACACCTCCACCAACTGTATTCCAAGAATAGATATACCGGAAATTTCACCTGCAGAAACCAAACAGACAAACAACACGATGAGCACAAGCCACGAGCTCACTCACTCATCTGAGACGTTTAACATTATAAACCTTTTGGTTAACAAACTTCTCCCACCACTGAGATTCATAACATCCACAAACAGGAAACCACACTCAGACAAAGTCTCAACAAAACAAAAGGCCCTGTGTCCACCATGTGCAGAAACATAATTTACGTGATTCCATGGAAAGCATGCACGCAACAATATAGAGGGCAAAGTGAGGTCTGCAGATGCTGGAGATCAGAGCTGAAAATGTGTTGCTGGAAAAGCGCAGCAGGTCAGGCAGCATCCAGGGAACAGGAGAATCGACGTTTCTGGCATAAGCCTTTCTTCACGAATGAGGAAAGTTTTTTCCAGCAGGCTAAGAAAAAAGGCAAACAGGCAGGCAGCGAGCAACCAATGTTCATGAACAAAAACTCGCCAATGTAAGCCACTTCCAGCAGCTCTTATTAAGCACACAGACAAATGGCAACATACTTATAATAGGACAACCTGAACAGAGGATAGTGAGGGAATTCATAGAAAAATGACACTCATTAACGGACTCCATCAACAAACACATAGTACTACAGCCAATTTACTGGCGATAGCAACAAAATATTTCATCAAGCAACCGGAAGCAAAGGAATAGAATCAAATAAATTCTTGAAGAAATAATAAGGTGGCACTTCAGAGGAGGTTCAAAAGCACTGAATATGTCACTTAGAAATGTGAAAAAATACGTTTCCATATCAACTTTCCGGCTCGACGGAAATTACGACAATTGTAGATATAGATTCTGAAGTAGTTACACGTAAAGTTATGTCCGAAAAATATAACTAAAAGCATGAGAGAAACGGATTGAATTTATACATCAGCATGCACCAGTCTCAGACGTTAAAAACTGCCCCATGTCATTACAGAGAGAAACGAGACGTAGGTACAGACACTGAGAGCAATGGGACTGCAGGATTAATGAACAGATCTGAAGACACCCAGGGAAAAATATAAGGATCTCTAGTGCATATGTTTTAACAAAAAAACCTGTTCAGATCCAGGATTCTAATATTGTGGCTATCCTTACGCGTTTGCTGGTACTGATATTGCAACAATGAGAAAAACGCAATTTCCTTTGCATTTTGACATTGATAAAGCATTTACAAGATCCGTAAGTGACAGGCAAGTGTCCATCTGACTGACTTTTAACACGTTGCAACTGGCAAGTATCTGGGAAGAAATACCCTTCAATACAGTCTGCATTTTGAAAACCCTCAAGAAGGGAAATAAAAAAGGGTCGGATAAATTTCATGAAATCATGTGACTGGGCGTTGATCACAAGTCTGTCCGTCACTTGCTGTACAGTCATTAGCTAAGCTTAACTTGGCAATGAATGGAATTAATACTTAATTTATTTGCTTTGTCAATGCTGAAGACCGTCTGACAGTGTTGCATAAAATGCATTTCCTTTGTTCGGTGAAGTGTTATCTTGAATTTCAAAGGTTTCTCCCACCACTGTAGTTTCAATGGAATCGTCAATGCTGAAATAAACCTTTGTATGTTGAGTGAATTATCTACTCATTTCACTCCAACAATACGATTAGGAGGGGCATGGGTAGTGCGGAATGCAAGCATCTGCTCTCCTTAGTCGAATGTTTAATAACAAGGCAGTATAAATTTAAACTTGATAGACAGGAGACTGAGAGGGAATCCGAGGAATACAAGTATTCACCGTAGAGAGGGGTGAGTTGTGAGGGAGAAAAATGAAAGTCACTGTCTGGGAGGGTAGATTACATCTTCACATCGCTCATGCAATTTGGGCACTGCTCGATGGCAAGCATTTATTGCTCATCCGTAGGTGCAAATTTGAAAAGGCAGTGGTGTGCTCGCCAAGCTGAGACTCTTTTCCTTAGAGCGTAAGAGACAGAGGGGGTATCTTATTGAAGTGCATTAGACGTAAGATGCATGGATATGATGAATGCACTCAGTGTTTTTACCAAAGATGTGGGGATTCGATGACTGGTGGGCATCACTTTAATGTAAGAGGGGAAAGAGTAAAGTGGTACCTGAGGGTCAACTCTTTTATATGAAGCTGGTACGCAGATGGAAAGACCTGCTGGAGGAAAAAAAAATGCGATGTGTGCATTAAAACAATTTCGAACGTATTTGTACAAATACCCAAAGAGGAAATGTTCAGTAGAATATGGACCAAGTGCAGGAACATGGGGTCAGTTTGGCGGAACATTTTGTTCGGCATGGGCCACTTTGAGCCAGAGGGCCTGACTCCGTGCTGTAGAGATTTATGACTCTTTGAGTCGGGAGGTGAGTTACTTGCTAAAAGATTCCTGGCCT